>NC_056733.1:538840885-539020885 GCF_019279795.1 Protopterus annectens
ACTCAAAGAGGTCCAGTGTATATCAGCTGGGGAGGAGATGGTAGACAAACCTACCTGCTTTACCTGGGATGGTCTGCACCTGTTCTCCACATCTTTCGTATATTGGCTAAATCCTTGTCCATCATAGTTTTACATGGCATCCGTCTCTTTAAGAGTCTGAATAACATAAAGCTATTGCTGCTCAACAGGTAGGAGCCATAAAAAATCCACTCCACTCCCTACAAGCATCCATTAATCTAGAAAACGTTGAGATTTGTATAGTCACTGAGCCCTGGTTCAAGATCAGTGAGAGAACTCCGTCAGTGCAGGGTTTTATTGCTTAGCACACATTCAAGCCTACCACATTATATGAAAGGCAGTGGTGTCTCCATATTCTTAAAAGAAATTTCACTTTCAGACTCATTCAGCAAGGTAATGACCTGGACCTCCTCCATGCCCACCTTAATAGCAACAAGACCCATAATCATACCATGGCTAACTTTTGGACCCTCTTTGTGTCCCCTCAGCTCATTTCTCTTACCAAAATAGTGTGGAGTCCCTATGCATTAAGCCAAACACTGTTCTAGTAGGTGACTTCAGTTACCCTTCCATCAATTGAGAGACTTGTACATCTTGAAACATGTACACCATGAAATTTCTGGACTTCTTCAGTGCAAACTCTGTGGTCTAGTTAGTCCACACCTCAACCAGGGAGTGATAAAATCCTGGACCTGATCTTTACCAGCATGGGACAGCTTTCCTTCCCAACAAATGTGAATTCCTCCCCAGTTAAGTTAGACAACAAATTATTCAAAACAGTGTAAGAAACTTCTCTGTGTGGAAGATTTTCAGTCCATATATTTCTAGTTAATCACTGTATATTAATCAGATCAGACAATAGTAGTAGAAGTAGCGAACATAAACTCGTCAAGTCAAAAAGTAATAATAGAAAATATATAATTCTACAGCATTGCTAAGTATTCGAAAGTAATCCAAGCAAGGCAGGCAGTCTGTTTCCAGTCGAAAATCCTTTATTAAGTACACAGACAAGCGATCCAAGTAAAACAAAAATAGAGTAATAATTTCCTCACAAGCTTTCTAAATATATATATACTTTTTATCAAAGTACATTAGGGCTATATATTCTTATGACAGCTACTAGATAGGGCAGGACCAGCTCGAATCTCACACTGATGGGGGAAGGGATGTGAATTTAACATGTGTACCAATAACACTTTGTTTTACAGCACAATAAACCACTCCCATGCCTGATAAAACACTAAATGATATCCCTTTACGTTTCAGTCTTCCTATCTTTCAGGAAACACATGGTAACACAAAACACTTTATTCTAGCAACTTTCTAAAATTATGCAAGCGGTGTTTAAAATGTGTCTCTGGTTTTGGGCCTTTGCCCCCCTCCCCCCAAAAATAAATTTTGGCTTTTTTTCAGATTGCTTGTCCTGCATAGATGAGAGATTCAGTTGAGTGTCAAGTGGATTTTACAAGGAGATGACAGTTTCAGGGGAAGAGAAGTTTAGTGCTGATTATGCCAAGTCTGTTTGCATTGTTAGTAGCACAACAAGTAGTATACTTGCTTTTAATGCAGAAGGCTGTGGGTTCTACTCCCACAGTATGCAGATGGATTAGCTGATATTACAGGACCAACTAGTAAAATTGAAAACAAAGTAACGTAAAAGAAAAAGCACTGCTGGTTGCTAAATAATCCACAGAAAGCATTTATTCCACCAAGGAATTTATTAGACTCCCAAAACAATGTAGTTGGTGCTTTCATCTTATTTCAGTGAATAAAACTTCCTCAGACAAGCCCATTACACAAATCATTGCCTTGTTATGATTTGTGTAATGAATTGCTGATACTGTGCTGTGTTGTACTTTAAAGGGAGTGGATGTCTGTGAATATCCTCCTTTGGAGGAGTTATCTAGTAACTATGAACCTGTTACCAGTTTGCTATCCATTCTCTGTTGCAGTATTACTAGCTTATCATTTTTAATGTAACCTAGACAATTCTTCAAGGGCAACAAGCACTTTATTTTCAGATGAAACCATGAAATATAAAGTTGTTTGCTAGCAGCAAACCTCTTCATTAGTTACAGATCCCCTTAATGTAGAATTATTTAGGTGACTTTTACTTCTGCAGAGATTGCACGTATTAACTGATATTGGTGGATTGTAATGACAGAAGTTTGAGTAGCCTTTTATGCTGGAAATGTTCTGAATTGGGCAGTTTTGTCATTATTGGTTCACAAATTTTGTTTGATTGCTTACTGGAAAAATATTCAAAACGATAAATTTAAAACGCCCTCTAAGAAGTGTGCTGTATTATGCAAGAAATATAATTTAATGCAATCAGGAAGGTGAATCAAAGAATGCATTCATGTATGCATGGCCCTAAAAATGTGTAAGGAGCCTATGGTTTGAAAACAGCCCAGAGGTAAGCTTAGTCCTCCACTGGCCAGATGCAAAATGAATGTGGGTTTTCATGCCATTTCAGTGAATGTGAGTTTCAAGGACAGAGAAGTTTACTGCTCATCCTAAGTCTGTTTTCATTGCGAGACTGTATTGTTTGTTTAGCAAATGGCTGTCAGTGTTTGTGCTAATGGAACACTGGAGTGGCTGGGAAGGGGGGTGCTGCTGGAGCGATATGAGGTTGCTGCAGGAGGGGATGCTTTTGGGGGACCCAATCTATTACCCTGCCTAGGCCCCCAACCATGATCCAGGTCTGGTAATGATCAGAAGTTGGAATAAAACAACGAAGTGTCAGTTGTAAAACATAATAAGTACTTTCGTCCTGTGTTTGACAATAAAGGAAATAAAGCACTTATTTTTTGGTTACCTATCAAAACATCTCTTCATAACATCTAAACTCAAAACATCAAGACCATAACCTTTAAACTTCAAAACATCTAAAACTCATAACATCGAATCTCAAAACATTGAAAACTACAAAGCATCTATAAATAACATCCCACACACTGTTGCTACATTTATGCAGGAGGGCAAGTCCCCTGCACCCAAGTGAGGGATTCCGCCCCCCACCCCCGTAAATTGAATTTACCAACTCCAAGGTCGCACTACAGTGGGGTTAGGAAATTAACTTTTCCCCCCACTGTTGTGCGACCTTGGAGTTGGTATATTTAATTTACGGGGGGTGGAGCCTCCCACATGGGTGGTGCAGGGGGGCCTGCCCCCCTGCATAAACATAGTAAAAACTCTGTGGGATATTATTTATAGATACTTTGTAGTTTTCAATGTTTTGAGATTCGATGTTATGAGTTTTAGATGTTCTGAAGTTTAGATGTTATGGTCTTGATGTTTTGAGTTTAGATGTTATGAAGAGTAGATGTTTTGATAGGTAACCTATTTTTTACAACTGATACTTTGTTTTATTCCAACTTCTGATAGTTTCTGGTTTTCATTGTTATTTTAATAATTAATAAGTTATATTGTTGAACATGTTAGTGCAGTTCTGTGGATTGTGGACCTCAAGTTACCTACCTCTGCAAAGAGCCAGTCACCAATGGAGTCCCCCAGGGTTGGTGCTGAGACTTTTTCTGTTTGGCATATGCATCTCAAAAGTAAAAGGAAATACCAAAGGGCTTTGGCCAACTAAGTTTGAGGTAGGAGCAGTTATTGAATCCCCAAACGATTGAGTATCATGCAGTAAGGTTTGTCCCAAACAGTAACTGGTGCCAGAATCATGAACTGAAGCTAAACTCCAAATACATTATCATATTCTTTGGGAAGTCATCTACTCCAGGGAACTGCCAAATTGACAATGCCCCCCTGAGAACTGACCCAGTTGTTTGGCATTTGGGAACTTGTGTGTACAGTGACCTAACATTTGACCAGCATGTGCCCAGAGTCATAAAGTCTTTCTGTATTGCACAGCTTATAAAATAAATTGATCTAATGGTGGTAGGGAGGATCGGTGTAACTCCAAGGACTGCGGAGGCTCAGGTCACCTTGATGTTGGCTGCATCCCATGACTCCCACTCCACCTGTCCTCCTTCCTGTCTGACATCTTTGGTCTAGTCAAACCTTGGGCCTCACAACTACTGTCCTGAAGCAGGCTGAGTACTCTGAGGAGTCAGGTTACAGCTCCCCTGATATACCAAAAAAGACTTGCTGAAGGAATCACATTGACTCCCTGTCTGAGTATTTAATATCCAATACCCAGAAAGAGGATAGAGAGGAAATCTCCACAACTCCTTTCTGAAGACACCTCATTTGGTCAGATTTTAGACCTTATGTGGCAGAGGGGCTCTTGGCTCATTGATGCCCCCCCACACACACAAACACAGGATGAGGCAGTACTTTTTAAAAGTTTGATTCAACCCCATCTACTTTCTGGGTAGTCCCTCCAGCTGACAGATTGACTTGACAGCAATGAGGTCATGGCAAGAATCAAACGGACGTGAAGCAGTACAAAACAAATCAGACAAGATCCTGGGGCCCCATAATGGCAAGCAGCACTAGGCTAAACCCCCCTTAGTAGACTTCATTATTGTAGTAAAAAAAAAAGAGCTGATGAATGATTTAGCCTCTGTCTGTTCTCCCAGTAAGGAATCCTGAGTGATGGTTAGACTGAAGAAGTGGACATATACTTGAGGAACGTTTGCTTTGAAGGCTCTGAAGTATGCTTCCATTTGAATTGGTTTTAGAGGGACCTGGCCCAGCAAGCACTAGCCAATTTGAAAATCTCACCCAAAAACAGAGTTAGAAAACAAGGTGAAACAACCCGGGGAACCATGTCCAACATTACAAACCTTTCCATGCGTCTTATGCTTACTGCTTAAATGGGACGGAACAGGCATTTGGATTGGGCATGGAAGTGATGGGTCTGGCCTGGCTGCACCTCTGTGACCTCATGGACCATTTCAAGATGTCTTTCACCATCTCCCCCTTTGATGGATATCTTTTTTGTTTGATGATGAAACAAAGGGTGCAGAAGTGTGAGAAAGGCAGCAAGACTGTCTGCCATGGAAATAAAGTTTGATGTCCCTCCAGAGGACATACAGTGGGAAACAAAACGGACCACACTCACTCTAGTTCAGGAAGTCTAGATGTCAACAGTATGAAGCATCTTCTGATAGGGGTTGTTGCAGCAGGGAAGGTTTCTTCAATGGATGCAGGCCCTGAGGTAGAAGAGGTCCGCAAAACCAGGGATGTCAAAGCCTTTCCCTGACAGGCAGCTACATCATTTACTCTAGGGCTGTTTGACTGCTCTCTTCTGGAGGCAGTCAAGGGTTGTCTGTCCCTATTCCAAAATATGGCAAGCCATTATGTAGGACAAATTGATAAAATCCAGGGACTACTCCATACCATTTTTAATGACAGCCCCAGGCATGAGCCAGTTGATAGCAGATGTTCCACTCAGGTCAAGATGGCGCTAAGAGAGAACATATTATTGCCCTCAAAGAGCCATCCAGGAGGTCCCACCACACTAAAGAGGGTCAGGGTTTTATTTAAAATTCTTTTTGGTTCTGAAGGAAACTCACGACCTCAGGCCCATACTGCATCTCAGCCGTTTAACCAAATATGTATGAAAAATCCAGTTCAGAATGATCACAGTGCAAATGATTCTGCCTTGTCTGTTTAATTTCTTCCAGGTATTTTTTGAGTTTCTAATACCATGACTCGAGTGAACCCATTCCTAAGCCAAGGCATGATTTGAATTTGTGAAATTAACATTGTTTCAGTCTTTGATGTTAGACAGGCATGGTAGTCTTCACTACTGCATTGTGTCCATAATTACCTCTTCCTATAATTCATATGGTGTTATATTTATTGGTAGCATTTGTAAGTTTGACTGTAAATTCTTTATCAGATCTGTTGCTGCTGCCATTATTAGAATGGTCTGGTTATCTTTCTGCCACATCATTTTTGTTTCTGCATGCAAATTCTTTTGATCTGAAGTAGTTTACTTCATTTGATCTTCAACCTGTGGGAATACGGATCCGTATCAGATCCGAGCCATCAAAGTTTACTAGCATCAGCTCCGAGCTCCAGACTCCTCTCCTTACCCATAATGCACCTCCATTGCTTGCCATCCCCAGATCTCGTTTGCCACAATTTGTGAAACATCGTGTCTGTAGAGCTCCAGCTAGCAAGGTGTTTTCTGACTGTAAGTTTTAAAAAAATTTTTGGTAGATTAGCCGTTTAAGATTAGTGTAGGTACCCTTTCTCCCCTCCCATCGCTTTGGCGTCATGTGTAGGCTTGTAGTAGTGGTTAGTTACTGTAGTTTGTCTGTGGTGCCCGTCCTCCCTTTCTAGTCAGTTTAGTGTGGTGAGTGGATTTGTGTTAGGAAGAATCTTTCTTCCTAGGTATGGCTGAAAAGCTTATTTTAAATGATGCACAGAGTGTGGCCATAAGCTCTCCCCAGCAGATGGCCACACACTGTGTGTATTGTGTTTAGGTGGGGCCCACCTCAATGTTGACTGCTCCATTTGTGCGGGTTTCAACCCCCATGTTTTGAAGGACAGAAAGGCCAAGTTGGCCCTCAAGGGGCTTCTTCCTGCCACTGATCCTCCCTCCTCATCCTCTGCTTTCATCATGGCGGCTGCCATGACTGCCTCTCCTGCTTCTCTGCCTCAGGCCTCCCCTCCCTCCCAGGCTAGGACTCAAACTCCCGCTTCTAAGCCTGTGGTAGCGGAGCAGAGGAGGGGTAGAGAGTGGGGGAAGAGAGTCGAGGACGAAGGAGAAGAGGAAGAGGACCTCTCGTCACCAAGCATGTCTGCTTGGATTCATGACTTCCCTCTACTTCGGTCTCCGAGGTTCTCCCCAGAGCCGGAGGAGGCACGCCCAGTCTCCCGGGCCTCAGCTCCCCAACCGGCCAGGTCGGAGTCTGTGGCCTCGGTTTGGTCGACCCGTTCTCTCTCAGACATGGATCTGGATAAGATGATGAGGCGCTTTATCCTTACACAGATCCAGATGGGGGTCTTCCTGACACCCCCCCTCCCTCAGGAGGGGTCAGCTCACTTCCCTTTTTTCAGCCTGTTACTCCTTCCATGATCTGGCCTTTGGCTTCAGAGTTCTCTGATCCAAGGTTGGCCTTGGTCGAGGCGTCGGCGCAGATGGTCCTCTACACCGGCAGCTGCCTAGAGCATCTCAGATCTGACCAGTTCGGATCCGAGCCGCTCTCAGAGCCGGAGCCTGGGGGTCGGATCCGAAGGAGTGGAACCTTTTACAATCGGCTCAGATGTTGTCAGTCCAGGTTCCCTCTATTGGAGCTCTGGCCACTTTGGGCCTGACTCCGATTCTCGCATCTGACCCGGGGAGACCGGCCTTCTTCTTGGCTTCACAGGAGGTACGTTCTCCTTTGGCATTCGATGTGGTAGAACGGGTCCTCTCCGATGGATCGAGGCCCCCGACCACCGCCTTGGGCTCCACCCAGACCCCCTTGGCTCTGTTTATGGTGCCTGTGGTCTTACCAGAGGGAGAGCCCGTTCCCGAAGGGCCCCAAATGGTTCCCCCCAGAGGAACAAATGGCTTGCGAGCACTCCCCGGAGAGTCCCATGGGAGATGTGTCTCGCAAGCATACGTGTAAGAGGAGGCGCTTGGACTCCCCTGAGTCCTTAACCGAGGACACAGACTTAGATGAGGGGGAGGGCTCCCCAAGGTCACCTCTCGACGATGTCTCCTTTGGAGACCGCATGGAGATCTTGCGCCAACGGGGAGGATGGTCTGCCCCAAGCCCTCCTCTGATGTGTCAGTGTTTCTAGAGGCCTTTGGCACGGGCCTGTCTACGTCTTGGGGGTGCCCCCCCCCGTGGATCCTTTAATGGATTTGATCACCTCGCAGGCGTGGAAGGAACCTGATACTGTGGAGCCAATCCCCAAGCATCCTGATAAGGTTTTGAGTCCCCCTATAGACAGGCCTTCCTGGAACAAGGGCTCCCCAGTGGATGCCATGGTGGTAGCTGCAGCTACAAAGAGGGAACTATCTCAGGAAGTTCCTCGGTCCACCCTCCTGACCGAGAATCTTGGATGATGGACCTGCTAGGGAAGCGGGTGTATGCTTCAGCTACCTTTTCAGTAAAGGCGCTGAACTACTTGGCCCATGTCACGAGACACTAGTGCGACCTAGTGAAGAAGCTGGAGGAGTCTCCGCCCAAGTCGATGTCGCAGGAGGACAAGACTTTGTTCTCCATGAAAATGGCCACTTTGAGAGCAGTATCGAATACGTCCATGCGACTCCTCTCGCATGCAATGTGAGGAGCGGTTAGGGCGGTTGGGTCCGGTGTGTCCATGAGGCATAACGCCTGGCTCAGGTTGTGCCAATTTACTGAAACCTTTAAGACGTCTTTTGCCAATGCCCTTTATGACGGCTCGACTCTGTTCAGTAAGACCGTCAAGGAGACGCTAGTCCAGAGTGAGAAGGAAGGGAAGACACTGTCGTCGGGATCCGCTTCTCTAACCATCAAAGGTCCTATTCCCGGAACCAGAGAGGGCAAAAGAAGATGTGATTCCAGAAGTTTCAGTATTCCTGGGACACTCAGGGCTCTTCTTCCCCCAGAGGCAGAAGGGGACAGAATGAACACCGGCCCAGAGGCCGAGGGGGTCTGCAAAACTTCGGGTCTCTAGAACCTTTCTCGGACAGATCTGGACCGCAACCCTGAGGGGTTGCCCGACTGCTCTACTCTGGAGGCAGTCGGGGGACGATTGTCCTTGTTGCACCCAGCGGCATGGGAGTCCATAACAATGGACCGATGGGTGCTGCAAATCATATCCAGAGGATATTCTATCCCTTTCATGGGTTCTCCAAACACCTTCCAATCTCCTCCCGGACATTCCACCCATGCAAAGGGAGGCAGCAGCACAGGAAATTTCCAAGCTGCTAGGAAAATGAGCCATAGAAACCATTCCCCCCATATCAGTCTGGATCGGGCTTCTACTCCAGGTTTTTTTGATGCCAAAGAAGACAGGGGACTTGAGGCCCATTCTGGACCTCTCTACCCTGAACCGGTCAGTGGCCAAAGAAAAGTTCTGAATGGTCACACTACAGTCCATCATGCCGTACTTGCAAGAGAGCGACTGGATATGCTCATTAGATCTCCAGGATGCTTACTATCACATAAAAATGCACAGAAGCTCCAGGAGGTTCCTCCACTTCTGGCTAGGGGCCAATCATTACCAATTTTGTGCCCTACCCTTTGGTCTCGCCACAGCCCCCAGGGTGTTTACCAAAGTGATGACGGTGGTAGCGGCTCATCTGAGGCTTCAGGGGATTCAGGTCTATCCGTACCTGGACGATTGGCTCTTCACTGCTCCCACCAGGCATCTTACTTTCCCAAACCAGGGACTACTTTGACACTTACCCTGAGTTTGGGTATCACAATCAACACATCCAAATCTCTTCTAAAGCCTGTACAGGTGATAGACTACATTGGTGCCAGGATATACGCACTCCAGGGCAAAGTGTTCCTGACCTCGGAGAGAGTTCAAAACCTCAGGATGCATGTCACCCTAATTTACCATTCTCATCTTCCAAGAGCGTAATCTGTATTTAGGGCCCTAGGCTCGAAGGCAGCGACCATAACTCTCCTTCCATGTGCCAGACTACACATGCGGATTCTTCAGTGGACTTTGGTGGTTCAGTGGTCCCTGTTGGATTTACCACTAACTTACCCTATCCACATAAGTTGTGTGTGTCGGTTTTCCCTCATATGGTGGATGAGCTCTCTGGACATTTTGTAGGGACTACCCTTCGTTCCAGCCCTGGCCCAAGCCACAGTGACCACGGATGCTTCCAAACTCGGGTGAGGGGGGGCATTGTTCGGGCAGGACAGTCCAAGTCCTGTCGTCCCCCATAGAGACCAATTTGCATATCACTGTCCTAGAGATGAGGGTGGTCCTTCTAGTGCTGTGGGCCCTTCATGCCTTTTTTTTCTCTGGGAACGATTGCTATTCAATCAGACAACATGTCAGTAGTCTGGTATATCAACAAACAGGGAGGGACCAGATCTTATCCCCTTTGTCATGAGGCCATGAGAGTGTGGGAATGGGCGATCTCCTCCGGTCGCTTCCTCATTCCGGGACGGTCCAACATTCTAGTGGACAGGCTAAGTCGGACTATTCTGATGCCTTACGAGTGGTCTCTGAATCAGTCAGTAGCGGAACAGATCTTCAGCGAGTGGGGTCAGCCTTGCTGCTCTACTCTTCGCAGCTCCTTCCCAACGCGAAGTGCAGCAGGTTTTTTCGCTCTGAACCCCCTGTTAGGGGAGTTCCCCAGAGACGCTGTAGTTCATGCTTGGCCTCCCAGTCTTCTGTATGCTTATCCGCCAGTCCCTCTCATCCCAAGGTTTCTGCAGAAAGCTTGTCGACTGGGGCGCAAGGTGATCCTCATTGCCCCATTGTGGCCTCGCCAGGTATGTTTTCCCTTCCTTTGGTCTCACCTTTTGGCTCCACCTTGAATCCTAGATGCCTTTCAGGATCTGATTTCACACCCATCAGGGGTGCCTCATCCGAATCTGGACAGCCTGAAACTCACGGCTTGGCTGCTCCAGTTCCCATGATTGCTAGGACTCCTGGACTTTCCTCCTTAGTTAAGTCTATTTGGTAGCTGCTCATAAGTCTTCAACCAGAAAGGTTTATCGCAGCAAGTGGAAACGTTTTTCCTTCTGGGCCTCTCAGAGGAGTTTAGATCCTTTCACGGTTCCTGTTTCCGCTATTCTTGATTTCCTAGCTGATATTTTCCAGCACTGAGCTAGTTCTTCTACTGTCAAGGTTCAATTGGCTGCCGTTTCTCATTTTCACATGGGTGAGAATTCTGCATCCTTGGCATCTTTTAGGCTGTGTAAAGTCTTCATCAAAGGCACCTATTTGCTACGCCCCCCTGTCAAAGATCCTCTCCCCCAGTGGGACCTTACTATGGTTCTCCAAGCTCTGGTCACCCCACCTTTCGAGCCTGCCGCTACTGTTAATCTAAAATTTCTATCGTGGAAAAGAGCTTTTCTGGTTGCTATTACCTCTGCTAGGAGGGTTTTGGAATTACAGGCCTTGTCCATAAAATTCCCGTACATGATTTTTCATAAAGATAGAGTTTCCCTTCGAACCAGTCCATCCTTTCTTCCTAAGGTGGCATCACCAGTCAATATCAATCAGTCTATAAATTTGCCTGTATTCTTTCCCAATTTTACCAACAAGATGGAATACAAACTACACATGTTGGATGCTCACAGACAGTTATGATTCTATTTACATAAGCAAAAATTTTTCGGAAATCTGATCAATTGTTTGTTTCATTCTCTAGACCCTTTTTGGGCAAACCTATTTCCAAGTTCGCGATAGCTAGATGGATTTCTTCATGCATCCTGCAGGTTTGTAAGGACAAAGGCATGTCTCCTCCAGGTCAGGTTAAAGCTCATTCCACTAGGTCCATGGCTACTTCTGCAGCTTTCTGGTCTATGGTGTATTTGAATGACATTTGCTCGGCAGCTACTTGGTCCTCATCTCTTATGTTTATCTCCCATTATAAATTGGATTTGACACCTAGAAGGAGAGCATCCTTTGGCTCTGCCATGCTCCAGAATATCCTTCCATGAGGGCCACCCAGGAGTTTAGTTACTGGGGGACTCTGTCCCACAGGTTGAAGATCAAATGAAGTAAACTACTTCAGATAAAGAAGTTATGTACTCACCATAACTTTCCATCTGAGTAGTTGTACTTCATTTGTCTTCAACCATCTCTCCCTCCTTCCCCCGGACCTTTGGTGCATGTTCAGCCTACGGGCTGTAAGTATAGCTCACAAATATGTTATCAAGTCGGGTTATAAGTGTAAGTTCAGCAAACTCGATCTGGGGATGGAAGGCAAGGGAGGTGTATTATGGGTAAGGGGAGGAGTCTGGAGCTCGGAGCTAATGCTAGTAAACTTTGCCTGCTCAGATCCAATACGGGTCCGTATTCCCACAGGTT
Source organism: Protopterus annectens (assembly GCF_019279795.1). NCBI lineage: Eukaryota > Metazoa > Chordata > Ceratodontiformes > Protopteridae > Protopterus > Protopterus annectens. The sequence continues at coordinate 538,852,802 of NC_056733.1, forward strand.
GAAGACAAATGAAGTACGACTACACAGATGGAATGTTATGGTGAGTACATAACTTTTTTTATAGCTTTGTCTCTCTCTGTTATGTAAGACACTGTAATCACTGGGTGTAGAAATTTCAATGATCAATGTTTGTCTTTTTTTTTCATGGACTACTGTATCTGGTGTTCTCTATTTTTTGAACTGTTGGTAATGGGTGATCCCATGAGATATAAACTTCATTATTCTCTAACAGAATTTGTGGTTCATGTTTCTCAACTACTTCTGTATTGTAGTGTTTGTCCAATCCCCAGCAACCATGTTGCCATATTATTGTGCCTTTCAGAGGCCTTCTATTATGAGTGTATCACACCCGACAAGACAAGAGGTGCTTTTACAGCACCTGAATGTGTCTGTCTGCTACCTTTTCAATGGGCTTTGTAAAACCATCATGCATGTAGTTCACTCTCCTGGGCTGCAGTTATATTAGCCTTTCATCTTTTGGTTTCATTTCACCTCTTCATAACCATTTCTGCTTCAAATCTTGGTCAACACAAGTTTATTCTGGGAGATCTTTCTACTTGCCACTATCTTTATGGCTTATCCGTTTTTCTTCCCTTCCCATTTGATCATTTTCCTTGTATTCTTTTATTTCTTTTTCTTCTTAAGCACATTTAGTTGGTGTCTGTTGTCTACTTCTGGTTTGATTTCTTTGCCAGTTGATGCAGAAATGCTTCTGCTAAGCAAAGATGTCATCTTAGACCCACCCTCAAAATTTTCACTATGTTAGGATCTGGTGAGGTCAGTAGATATGTATACAGTCCCAGAGTTGCACATCTATACATGCAATCAATTTCAAGAAGAATCATATCTCCTTTAGAGCGAGGAATATATATAATCGTGGTGTACACTGAGTTTTATATATCATTTGGTAAGTGTGCAGCGTTTCTTATGTTTTCTTGTCCAATTGATCCAGTGTTTTGTGGGGCCAGTCACCCCAAATCTCCAAGTTAAAACAGGAAGAACAAATTGATGTATAGCCTGGACTTTATTCCTTGATGTCAAGACAGTTTTCACTATTAGTGTTAGTCTTTTGAAATATTTCTTACAGAATTTTATTCTCATTTGTTCATGTTTTTTGCTGATCCTTCATCTATTACCAAACATTTATCACTCCTTGCTGCTCAAATTCCTTTATATCACATTCCTGTCCTAGATTATTCTTTTCTTGGTGCTGCATCTTTCCTGTTGTAACTATTGCTTTTGCACATTTGTTAAGACCAAGTGTCATTTTATCATCCGAGAAAGTTTTATCATTTGTAGATGTGCTTTCAACTCCACATCCGATGAACTATACACTTTTACGTCATCCACAAAAAGTAGATGAGAAGTCTTTAAACAAGGTTGGCTTCTGGGAGCCAAATACCCAGGACACTTAACTTCATATCAAGATTGTAAAAGAGACGAGGAAGATGTTCTTCATGTTTCACTGTTGCAGTCCTGATTTGTGGGATTTCCTGTTGTAGGAGCCCCTGGCCTGCCCAACTACCACAGTAAAAGTCTTGTCTCCTCCTGTGAATGGTAGACACACTTGACTGACGTCAGTAAGCTGGGGTACAAGTGGAGTCCGCCTATGTCATTACCTTAGTTCTTTCTTGCCATCGGATCCTGAAGCAGACGAACCTGTATGTGTGTTGGTCAGTTCGCACCAGAGTGAACATTTCTAAAGCTAATTAACATGTTGAACTTTTTACTTTTTCTAAACTAACGTAAGAAAAAGTTAACAATTGCCTCCATTGCGGTAAACAAATTTCACACTGGGATTTTCATACCCTTTGTGTTACTTCTTTAAGTCCTTCACACAACATCTCAAATTGTCATTTTTCATCCAATTTAAACTCTAGAACTGTTAGGCATAGAGTGGATAGTTTAGCAAGATTTCTTGGCAGAGTCCCTTGAATCTCTGCTTGGGATGGAGTTCGTTCCACATCCCAACGTTGATCTTACTAAACACAAATGGCCTAACCTTAGGCCTTCTGTACACAACCATTCACCATCAGTTAGCTTCCCACGACTGGTTATTGCAGAAGTCTGTGAGGTGTCTTTGCAGCCCCCTCCTGCAGTCAAGGTAATGGATAAGGATCCTACCAAGATCTTTTGTGAGACGGTATGCTGTCGAAACCCTCTACACCATCAGTAGTTGGTGAACGCCATTTGTCGGACAGGTCAGAGACTGCTAAGCAGGCCTCTGCTTCAGATGAACACAGTGCTACCATTATACCTTAGAGGTATTCAGCAGTCCATGTTTCCAACATCCCCAGGCCAAAACAAAAACCTACAACTAGGAAATATTCTCATCTTTCCAGCCCTTCCAGCTGTCAACCTCAAAAGGAGTTACTTAAATTGGCAGAGGACCTGATTTTTCCTGGTAAGGGGCAGATTACCCCCATCTACATTTGGGAAAGGGAGAAAAGACACTATCCCTGAGGTTCTTTGTGATTCCTTTGAGACCAAGCAGGACTTGGAGTAGGAGGGCTTATCCTTTGCAGATGACCTATCCTTGTCTCCCTTTCAGGAGTCTGACTCAGAGGAAACTTTGCCTTCGGCCTCTCTTCCAGCAGTCATATCCATTGGGGAAACTTTACACTCCCTTGGGGAACTTTTACATTGGGAAGAACAAATTATCCCCTTCCCAAGAAAAGAGTCGGGGAATTCCTCCACCTCCCAGAGCTGAAATCCTGGCAGTACCCCCAATTTTGGAGGTAGTTGATGATGTCTTTTTAGAATCCTCTTTGAGACTAGACTCCCTTCCTCCTGCTCCCAGAAAATGTGACACTTTCTACATGGTTATGGCTTAATATAAGCACCTTTTCAGTAACCTTTCAGCAGATCCCCAGATTATTTTGTCTTGGACTCCAGGGTTGCAGAACCAGCACTCCCAAGAATCCCCTAATCAGTGATATGTAGGGTAGAGCCCTTGAAAGATTTGGAAAGAAAATATACACTTCTGCCACATTATCTACGAGGCATTGAACTGCCAGTGCCACTTAATAAGACACCAAGAGTCACTGCTGGATCACATCACATGAAACAAAAACTTTTGACCACTGAAAATAAGGCCTTATCCCAAGAATTAATGGACATTTGCAGTTCCACTTCGCAAGTGATGAACTATTCCTTGCACTGTGGGTTTGATGCTTTACAGGCTGCCAGCAGGGCCACAGCCACTGGGACTGTCATTAGGAGGCATGCATGGCTAAGAGAGCAAGACCTCTGAGCATGCAAATTCCAAATTTTGGACACTGCCTTGGATAAGGAGTCACTCTTTGGCACACAAGCAGTAGCTATTCTCGGAGTTGGAGGACAGAACTAAGTCAAGGCAGACAACCAAATCCCTTGTGCAGGTGCAGCCCCTATGTTTCAGAAACTAGTCCACCAAGCTTTGCACTTTTACTTCCCGAACTACTATAGATGAAAGGAAGGTCTACACTCTGCGCCGGGGACTCAGCCAAGACGACTAGTCTAATCTACCTCATCACCAGGGACATTCTCTACCAAAGTCCCTGGGGGGAGCTGTCATGATCCTTTCATAGCATGTACCCCTCACTTTCCTACATCTCCCCCACCAAAAAAGAGAGAGAATATAATTTTTTCAAATAATCTGGCCCTTTCCTTTTTTCAGTCTTTGGACTTCTCTCTGCCCTTTGCAGGGATTTCTACCTTCACCCCTCTTAAATTATGTCCTACACTAAAGATTTCTTGGGGATCCCTGTCCTCTTAGTACACTTCTTGCTGGTTCCTAGTAGGGGATCTAACTGAGGATTACTGGGCCTTTAGTTAACTCCAAAATGTTGGCTATTAGTACTTGACCCTTTTGACTATTTCAGTGCCCCTGGGCAGTAATGTAGCATTTAGCCACTAGCACGGCACTACTCAGCTTAGACTTTGTTACAAACAGACCTTAGTTGCTTCACAGCACTTTTATGATCGGGAGTAGGTGTATCAGTTAAGATTTTGATTCGATGACTTAAGGTTCTCATCTTGGGAAACGGAATTGGTTCATAGGTAGGTACTAGGCTAATGGCCCTAGGGCCTATACAAGCCTAGCCAAAAATGTACCCTGGCTTTCGCCACCCAAGAAAATTATTTTCCTGTGCTCCTGTCAAGCAGAACCACAGAAGTGATCCCCGGGGTGAATTTCCTATTACCCATCCAATCATCAAGATTTTTCTTGAAGAGTGCTAATGAGGAGCTCTGTTTGACATAGATAGGTAGTCTGTTCCAGAGTATGGGAAGTGTCTGGGACAGGAATCTATCCCTCCAGCATGTTCTATTTATTGTGGTGACAAGGTTTAGGTCCCTAGAGCGTGTAGCTCGGAGGGATTGGGATTTCTTTAAGTGGAGCATGTCCAACAGCTCTGGGTTTGACATAGCTTTGTATGTTAGGCAGAGATCGCCTCTGAGTAGGCGATATGCGACGGAGTAAAGCTGGAGTTTCTTGAGACGGTCTGCGTAAGGCATCTGTTTGAGGCCAGTAATCCTCTCTGTGAGGTATTTTTGCAGCCTTTCCAGTTGTTGTAAATGTCTTGTGAGGTACATACCAAAAGGGGCGTTGTACTCTATAATGGGTCTAATGAGTGATGAGTAGAGGGGAACAATAACCTCTTTTTTTCTGGATGAGAAACCTTTTGTGATGAGGTGTGCCACGTAGAAGGATTTCCTGACCACTTTGGCGATGTGATTATCAAAGGAGAGACTACTGTCCACCTGTGTCCCAAGGTCTCTTATCACACTTTCAGTGTTAAGTAGACTACCGCCTATGTGGTAGTTCATGGGTACAGAATTTTTACCAAAGGGGATGACAGTGCACTTTTTGGCATTGAGCTTGTCATTGAGGCATCTGTCTCAGTGAGGCCATTTTGTAGGATGTCCACATCGTTAGGAGTTTCAATTATGGCTCCTAGTTTGCAGTCATCTGCGAATTTAATTAGCCAAAGACCTTCTGTGTTAGCCTGTACTTCAGAGAAGTAGATACCAAACAGGAGAGGACCCAGGACTGAACCCTGTGGTACTCCACTTGTCACTGGTCTGAAGTCTGATTTGGAGTCTGCTACTTTCACAGTGTGAGTTCTTTCAGTAAGCCAGTTGGCAACCCATCTTGTGACATAGGGATTTATACCTAGTTTAGAGAGTTTATCTATAAATCCAAAGTGTGGGGGATGGTGTTGAACGCCTTGGCGAGATCTAGATAGGCTGTGTGAACCACCTTACCCTCATCTATGTCTTTGGTGACTACTTCAAAGAAGTCTATCAGGTTTAGGAGACATGATCTGCTTTTTACAAACCCAAACTGTGTGGGGTCCAGGGTTTGGAGATCTCCAATGTCTTTGTTTATGAGTTCCATGATGATACGTTCCATGGCCTTGCAGATGAGGCTCGTCAGGCCAATGGGCGTTAGTCTCCCGGGTCTGTTGTGACCCCCTTTGTGGAGTGGGATAACTGTCGCGGTGCGCCATTCAATGGGCACAAAGCCTGAGGTGAGGCTATGATTGAACATGGTAGGTGGGGTGCCAGTTCATTCTGCAGTTCATGTAGAAGGCAGCCTGGGATGTTGCCAGGTCCCATGGATGCTGTGTTCTTGGCTTTGGAGAGTGGTTTTTACCTGTGCAGCCGTGATTACAGGAACTTTGCATTCTTCCGGTATAAAGTTAGGCCCTTTAGGGGGTGAGAGGGGGGTAAAGTTAGCACTGAACCTATCTGCCAGGATGTTGGCAATATCAGTTGGTTCTGTATATTTAGTGTCATTGCGCTGTACCTCAGAGCAGATCTGAGTGTTGCCAATGAGATTTTTGACATAGCTATAGAATGCTTTGTGGTTGTCTTTAGAATCGGTGGCAATTTTGTTTTCATAACTAGCTTTGGGGGATTTTATGAGGGATCTCAGCTTCTTGCTGAGGCTGACCAGGGAGTTCCTGCTATCGTGGGATTTTACTCTTTTTTTGCAACAGTTTCTTTCTTCTGTTGTAGAGTTTGTTTACGGCAGAAGACCACCAGATTGGCTTCCTTTTTTTGAGGATAGCATCTTGGTTCTGTTAGGGATAGCACGATCCGTGCACTCGTGTAAGTGCTTATAAAGTGCATTTGTGTAGGATTCAGCAGTCGTACCTCTATTGACCATCTGCATGGGTGTCATGAAGTTTGCCACTTCTGTCTTAAGAAGCGTGAAGTTGGCTTTGGAGAAATTTTTTATGGCTGTTTTCCTAATGGGGGGTGGGAGCGGGATGTGTATGTCTAGGGTGATTAGCTTGTGGTCATATCTGAACAACAAGGAGCTGACCTCTGGTGTGGAATACTGGTCACCCATGTTGATGATGACCAGGTCTAGGATATTGCTGCCTCTGGTGGGGGTGTGGATAAGTTGATCCAAAGTATTGGAATTGATGATTTCCAGAAAATGTTGAGCAAAAGAGTTGGTACATGAGTATTTTTCCCAGTTAATGGTAGGGTAGTTGAAATCACCCATTATTAGAGTGTTGGGTTGTACCTTAATATTTTCCAGTGTATCAAGAAAAGAGGAGTGGGAATCCTGGGGCATGGTGGGGGGTCTGTAGCAAGCTACAATCTGGACTGTGGTTTTGCCCAGAGTTAGTTGAACTTGGATAATCTCAGATGCATTATGCTGAGCAACTAGCTTGGAGGTGTGGATATCCTTAATGAATATGGACATGCCTCCAACTTTAGCGTTTTGGTCCGGGTTTGGTGGTTGAAAGGTGTGGTATGAATTATAGCCTGGTAATGCAGGGGTGCTCTCTGGAGCTTTGAACCAGGTCTCTGTCACTGCACAGATGTCAATGTTCTCCATTTTAAGGAGTGCCTCGAGTGAGTGCATTTTGAGGTTTAGACTTCTAGCATTGAGTAGCATTACCCTCAGATTTTGCTTGCTTGTACCTGTTACGGTGGTGAATTTGTCATTTGAACCTTAAAAAAAAAAAGGCACTATAGGGGTGGAAGCTTTTGCCAGTATCCGGAATCCCAAGGGTGACAGGTGCAGGCCATCTCTGGCAAAGCAGCGTGGTCTGTCGCTCATGTCATCCCAGGCAGACAGATACTGGATTCCCTTAGAATGACACCAGAAGCTTAGCCAATTGTTAAATTCAATCATTTTGTCCTCGTACTGTGGTGTTATTCTGGGTGATGGCAGGATGCTACTCAGGGCTAGGATCATACCGGCCTGGGCTACAAGATCAGAGAGCTCCTCCATGTCTCTTTTCATGTAGTCCAGGGAGGTACGTCTCAGGTCATTCACACCAACATGGACAATGACAGAGTCATATTTGTACTTGTTGTGGAGTGACCTGAATGCATGCGTTACGTGGCAGATCCTGGCACCTGACAGTAACTTTTTCATTGTTTAGCCGGTGGAACATCAGTGTGCCTGACTATAGAGTCACCTATGACCAGAGTGTTGAGTATGTTATGCCTTATGGGCTGTAGTTGAGTGGCACACTGAGTATGTGGGCTATGTGTCATTTGGGTTGTGTTGGGGGGTGGAGGTTGCTTGCATTTCTGCTTTGGAGGTCTCTGTTGTTTGGGCAGATTAGTACTGAGAGCCTCCATGAATGTAGGTGTGTGTTTTCTGGTTCTGTGCGTGGGTTTTGGTGGTGTAGGTTTTGAGGGACTATGTGATGAGTGTGGTGCGGTGCAAGTGTTTACCTTCTCCTCTTGACTGTGTAGGCCAGTCTTTGGTAAAGAGAGCTTTGCTTCCAGTTTGGCTATATAAGTGGAAGACATAGATTGGCCTGTTAAGAAGCTGGCCTACTACTAATCACCTACAAATCTGGAATCTGAAGCTCACCCTCAAACAAAATTTGGTTCTAGGATGGGAGCCCTTTGGACCCTAACCTTCATACCTTAGGCAAGGTGGCCCCCCTGACCAACAGTTCAGTGCATTGCACAGGCAGGCCGGGAGTGTGACATAAATCCTTGCAGCCTGGGAGGCAGAATTGATGGATGCAAGCTGTTGATGAGACAGTGTTACTTCCTGGATAAGGGGAAAAATAAGTGACCCAGAAGGAAGCAGTTTGTACGCTAAAGCCAAAGTAGAGTATGCTTTGTATTATGGACTCTGGGAGATGTATCCTCGTCTTTTACAAATACAAATTAAGTCTTCCTACAGATAGGATCTTCTCTTAACTCTAACTGACTTCGCCTTTTTTGCCACTTCCATCTCCCTGCTTCCTAAGCAGAGATGCACATGAAGAGACCTCTGTGGCACCTTCACAAGGTAGGGGGCCAACAGCCAAAACTACTTTGTCAGAAAAGACTTGTATCTGGCCCAAAAGGGCATTCATGTGCGGTATATCAAGGACTTTTGTCTAGCCTTCCACTCAGCTAACAACAGTCTCAAACTTTAAACCTCCAAAGACTACTTCAGTTACTTTGTAACGATTGTTACTAACATAAAGGAAGTGAATAAGGTCTTGAACAGTAGGAGCTTCGATCAGCTCAAAGGGCTTCTCTTGCACCCATAACAGAAATCAAACCCAGCAGTGCTGTTCTTGCTCACAGAAAATTACACTCACATATGGCACAACAATCTAGGGGAGAACACCATCCCTATGCTCACCATCTAGTTATGGGGATAAATGTACAGCCCCCCCATCTAAGCCTAGGGGATGGCACCAATGGACTCAATTCATCCAGAGGGTTCTCTACCAACAAGATAGGCACCGTCAAGTGGTGGTTGCTTGGTAGATTCTTCTCATCTTGACCAAGGGATGTGGGACCCCACAGATGAAACTCCTTGCCACTAGGGAAAGCACACAGTGAGGCTAGGCTTTCATAACAGTCCCCTGTTTCCCAAGAATACCTAGAAATCACGAAACTGCTGGACATACAGCACCAGTTTGATCGGTCTTACTCTGGTACATTCTTCTCCTTAGCCTTCCTGCTAACCCTCTCCCTACAAGCTTGGAGCATACCTTCTTACTCTATTAACTGGAAGGTTGCTGTCTCTGGGGGAGGCCATCTGTCTCTCTAGCTTCAGGTGCTACTACTCTAACTTCAGAGACATAACTCAGGGCACCTAACTATGATCCTGATGACACTTCCCCTCCTTCCCCACTTCTGTGCATTAGCTTGTGCAGGACATCTTAGGGAAAGCCATGTGGCTTAGCTCCAGAAAAGCCTGGGAAACATAATAAGAAGGCTTTTGTACTGGGGGTGCACAGTTTTATCAGGACCCCAGCAGGGCCAAAATCCCTGTTCCTGCTGATCCTACTGTTAAATCCTCTTTCTCTAGGCTTTTCTCACCCATCCTGCAAGGCTCAGGTTTTAGCTGTTTCAGCCTTCATACTCTCATACTCGCCTGGGTCTATATTAGAACAACGAACATTCAAAATTTCACGTGTTCTAATATTGAACCCTATGAATCGAAAATTTAAAACATCGAACATTCAGAACAGCTAATTTTATCGTAGGGAAAGAATTTGCTGTTCTAAAACACATACACACAACACAAGCACACCAAACAAACAGCAATCGACACACATACACAAGCACACCAAACAAACAGCAATCGACACACACACCTAAACTCTTACACCTAACCCTTCACTAAACTATACATACACCACTAACTATCCACTTACCTTAACCCAACCCCTAACCGTAAGATCTGTCACTATCGCAGTCACCTCACCCGCGCCCTAACCCTAACTCACCTACCCCGCCCTAACCCTCACGTCCACACAATCGCACACTTACCTGACCCGTGCCCTAATCCTAACTCACCTAACCCACCCTAACCCTCACGTCCACACAATCGCACACTTACCTGAACCCGACCCATAACTTTCCACCACAGTACTGAAAATACAGAAGCAGACAACCAAATTCTTTCCCTAGGAAAAAAATTGGTTTTCTGTTTCTTAGATATTTTCAGCGTTTGCTGAAAATGGGTCAATATTAGAACACTCAAAATTTTGAATGTTCGGTGTTCTAATATAGACACTACTCGCCTACATTCGCCCACCCTTTGGTAGGGCTTTCCACTCCTGGCCCCTCAGGTGAACCCCTACACCATCATGCTATTTAACCCTGGTGTTTGAAAAAAATTAATCATCTGTGGCTGTTCATTGTGCACTGGTCTTAACATCTGCATCCTCTTTCCAAACCCGTGGTCATAATCGATTCCTGCAAGAAACATTTACTTTGGTGGCTAGATTCCCTGATGATTCATGCCTTTCTCCTGCCTTCTCTAGCAGTGGTCATGACCATGGATGCCTCCTCTCTAGGGTAGAGGGGGGGAATTACAGTGGGAGGATAGTCCAGGGTCAGTAAACTTGTTTCCATTTCTTCAGTTGGGAATTTCTGATTCTCTATGCCCTCTGTCCTAATTCTACCATCAACCCAGGCTGTTGACTATTGCCTCCCCTTTTCTAGCCAGACACCTATCTCTTTTCTCACCAAATCCCCAGTACTGAGGGAAGAGGTCCCCTTCTTTGCTCGAGACTTTCATAGGTGACTACCCTACTTACATGACCACTATAAAACTCATCAGAATTTTCTGGCCATTGAAATTTTAACAGTGCTTTCCTCAATGGAGAAAATTTTGTATCTTGCAGGCTATTTCCAAAGGGATCTCTTTCTTCTCCAGTGCACTCTTTTTTTCTGTCATCAGGGAAGGATATCGGTGCCTGGAAGGGCCCTTTCCATTGGGACAATTTGGGACCTCTACTACCTCCACTCAGGGCATACCTACCAAGAGAAAGAGGAGCCTGAGTGATCTTCTGTACTCTTAATGCCAGACACTACCAAAGTTCAGTTCATTTTTTTTTTTAACACTTTTTCCCTTATAATCTTTCTCTCATCCTATTTCACCACCTTCTATCTTTTAAGCTTTGGGAATATTCTTACAAGTCAGGACTGCAGCAGTGAAACATGAAGAACATAGTACAGTTGTGTACACTTACCATAAATGTAGATGTTCGAGTGTATTCACTGTTGCAGTAGCTTTTCCCTTCCTCCTTCCCCCATAGCCGTCAGGGAGGCTATTATTTTTTCTCTTGTACCGAGGATGCCTCCTCTACACTCCTGCTTGCCTAGGGATCCTTGCCCTATCCATTGGGTCTTGATCTGCTGTTCCATGTGCCATGGACCCTACTCTCCACTCCTTTCTGCCTAGGAATCCTCGCCTATCCATTTAGCCTTGACCTGATGTTCCTGTTGGGGGGGGGGGGCTCCAAACTACAAGGGCAACAAAACAACTGAGATAATGAATTAGGAGGACTCCACTTATACCCCAGCATAGTGACATCAGTCAAGTGTGTCCACCGGTCATAGGAGGAGGAGGAGGACTTTTACTCTGGTAGTCGGGCCAGCCAGGGGCTTCCACGGCAGGAAATATCAGTAGTCAGGACTGCAACAGTAAATACACTCTAACATCTACATTTATAGTAAGTGTGCACAACTGTACTTTCCTTTGCTTCTGCTTAGGAGCCAAACATTATCAATTCTGAACAAATAACCTTTGGTCTCATCACATCCCCTACGTTATTTGCGAAATACATGGCTGTAGTAACAGCCTAACTTTGTCTCCAGGGGCAGAGTCTTTCCTTATTTGAATGATTTGTAGCTAACTGCCCACTTGATGGTGTCTGTCATGGAAGCCCATGTATTATTTGCTCAGGCTGGGACAGTCCTTAGGGGATTCTCTAAAAACCTTTGGAAATCAAAACTTCAACCAGCTCTGAGGATAATCTTCATAGACTGCCATCTGAGCATTACTAATTCCATAGGTTCCCTCCCAACCAACAGAATTAAAATCTTGACGTCTAGTTCAAATTTTACTTCAGGCTTTGTGTCTGAGGCTATATTTTACAGAAAATTGGGTCTGATGGCATTGTTAGTTGTGTTGGCACAGTTCGCATACTACCACATAAGAAGTCTTCAGTGGCTGTTCATTGTGCACTGGTCTTAACATCTGCATCCTCTTTCCAAACCCGTGGTCATAATCAATTCCTGCAGGAAACATTTACTTTGGTGGCTAGATTCCCTGATGATTCATGCCTTTCTCTTGCCTTCTCTAGCAGTGGTCATGACCATGGATGCCTCCTCCATAGGGTAGAGAGGGGGAATTACAGTGAGAGGATAGTCCAGGGTCAGTGGACAGATATAGAGGCCAATTTCCATGTGTGTGTTCCAAAGCTGAAGGTCCTCCTTGTGTTGTAGGAGCTTCAGGATTTCTTTCCTTTAGGTGTGATTTCTGTCCAAGCAATCAACAGGATGGCAGTTTGGTATATCGACAAGCAGGGAGGATCTAGATATTGCCCTTTGTCAGGAAGCAGTGAGGGTTTGGCAGTGGTTGATGACCTTGTACCTCTTTCTCATAGCAACACACATTTCAGGAGTTCTGATTTGCTTCAGTGAGGGTTTGGCAATAGGTGATGACCTTGTACCTCTTTCCTCATAGCAACACACATTCCAGGAGTTCTCATTTGCCTCATGGACATGCTCAGCAGATCCCTCCTCATGCCTCCAGTGAATTCCAACCAGCTTTTCAATATGTGAGGGGTTTCCTGCTGCTACCTTTTTTTTTGCTTCTCCATATAGTACTAATTGCAACAGCTACTTTGCAATGATCCTCCTCTGGAGCAGTCACTGAAGGATGCTGTACCCCAGCAAATTTCTTCTAGACTTCTTTATGCCTTCCAACTCCTAACACTGATCCTCCGTTTTTTGCAGAGAGCAATTGAGTGCAAAGCCACTGTCTTCCACATAGGCCCTGTACTGGCACAGTCAGACTTGGCTTCCCCTTCTTAAGCCTCACTTCAGGGAGCACCTCACTGGATTCTAGATTCTGTACAGAATCTTTTGTTCCACCTCTCACGAAAGCTTCACCTGAATCTCCAAAAAACAAAACTGCTTGGTTTCTCCAATTCTAGTGATGTCCAGTAACAAGTCCCTTTCTTTGGAGGAAGTCAGGATTTAAACAGCCTCCCAGAAAGAGTCTACTGACATTATTTACCCAAGCAAATGGAAGAGATTTGTGATATGGGCCTCTTCACAGTATACTGATCCCTTTTCAGTTTTGATTGCAGACATCTTCCACTTCCTAGCAAATGTGTTTGACTCCAGGTCTAGCTTCTCTACAGTCAAGGTACAACTTGCAGTGGGACTTCTGGAATGTTCTGTCACATCTCTTAGGCAATAAAAGTCTTTTCTCTGAGGAGTTTTTCTGCACAGACTTCCAATCAGAGAACCTGTTCCTCCTTGCAATCTAATCCTAGTTCTGGAGGCATTACCAGAACCTCCATTTGAACCAGTTTCACTGAAGTTCCTTCCACCGTAAATTATTTTTGTGACGACTATTTTCTGCTAGAACCTTGTCTTTGTATCCATAAACATTCTACTTCATTAACTGTTTTTGGTGAAAAAAACATCTGTGGAAGGGAGTAGCTGAATTCTATTGAAATACCTGCTTGGTTAAGTCAGCTCAGTTCCACCACTGTACCCCTAATTCCACATCCTCTACACTTATCCTAAGCTAATCTTCACCCACCACATTAACACCAGTCACAAAATAGTTTAGAATACTTTTGCCCCTCCTTGACACACCCACTAACTACTTCATTACCCATTTTCTTTTTTTCATCTGGAGTCCTTGAGGGGTGGCCGAATTACTCCCAACCCACAACCAGTCAAACCCTATCCGGCCTTCTCTCACTATCCTGTTTGCATTTTCACTTACTAAAAACTCACATAATTAGTATGTTACTCATAGCACTGCAGTTCACTTCCCTCCTTTTTATTGCACACCTAAACAACTATTGTATACCTCTCAACACCAATCTTATGCCCAGTGCTCAGTCCTCATATGCCTCTCAACACCAGTCTTATACCCAATGCTCAGTCCATTGCTGTCAATGACAATTACTCATATATTTTATTCAGTGTAGCTCACAACCTTTGCACTGTACCTCACATCCATCTTTTCAAATAGACATTTATAAAATTAAGTAATCCAACCCATAAATTAGTCGCAAAGAAAAAAATGTAAAACCATGTGGCATTGTATATTCCAGATATCCCTACCCAGTCTGCATCTATGGGTGACATTCACCCCAACCCAGGTCCAACCACAACAGCCTGTCCCATAATAGCCTACACAACCATTAGTAATGCAACATTTTATTCCTGCAACTTAGCTGAAACAAATCTAAAATTTATGAACATCAACTTTAGAAGAATCTGTAACAAAGTAACTTAACTGCATGCTTTCATATTTCATTACAACTGTGACCTCCTTGGTATCACAGAAACGTGGCTAGAACCTGAAGTCAAAGATACTGAAATCCTCCCTCCAGTTTATAATATCAGTCAAGTAGACCGTATAGCCAAAAAAGTAGGCATGGTAGATGTTGTATACCTAAAACACCTGAACATATCCCTTTATTAGAAAAAGCATCCCTCATTCAGTAATGCCAGAGATTCTTATTGCCTTACTCTAGCTAAAGTCTTATAAGACCATATGTATTATAGCCTTATATATTCCTCCTGGCAGTAACATCAGCACAGCAGATGACATACATCCCTGGGCTTCTACCAGTATATCCCAAGAAACGATTAACATAGTCTGGGTCCAAATTGTGTCTGATACTCTACCAGTATTAACGTGTGTTTTTTCTCTCAACTCATCAATACACCAACATGATGTAGCAACCCCTCCTCTAAGGCCTCTACTGTAGACTGGATTCTCTCAAATAAACACTGTATCTATAACTGTGCCATACTGTACGACAGCCTTAGTGACCACCTGTACAGTTTTGCAAACAGGCTTGTGTGCAGTCCAGTAAAACATTGTACCTATAAGAATGCATAACCTATTCATTTTTAGTGTAGACAGTTTCATCTCCACTGTCAAGCAATACAGCTGGAATATGTTAAAAAAAAATCCTTTAGATGAAGCCAACCTCAGGTTTAATAAAACTATACCAATATACTGTACAAACATGTTCCTATCAGGAGAAAGAGTTAAACTTTCTACAACAATATGGTTTTCTAAAAATGGTAGGAAACTACTGGTGCTTAAAGACGAGGCTTGAAAAGCACGACACACCAACAGATCCCAGGAAAAACTTCTACACTACAGTCAGATAAGATATAAAACTAAACATAGTGTAAAGCTTGACAAAAAACTATTATTTTAACTTCTGGAAGGCACCTGAAAGTAATCCTAAAATTCTGGCCTTTGGTCCAAAATCTAAGTAATCCTAAAATTCTGGCCTTTGGTCCAAAATCTACTAAATAACAGGCCAAAGACTACAACCCTCTCCCTCCCCAGAAGACTCTTCATCAGTAGCAGCGTACAACATTAACAGACACTTCAATCAAACTGTGGCCTCACTTAACAAAGACAACCCCACCGTCAGACCAACCCCTCAACAAAAAAACCCCACGGAAGCTCACTTCTCACTCAAACCAGTCCCTACCTCCACCATAAGAAATTCTCTCCTAAAACCAAAACTAAAAAATAGGATATATAATCATCAATATGATATAAAAAAGAAAAAAAAAAAAAAAAAAAAAGAAAAATGAGTTGAATGCCTTGGCTAAGCATGTGATTTCCAATCCATCGCACTCCTTTGTATTCAGGGTGTTGCAAGTGGTAGAAGCTACAGATAGAGGTGGTGATTATTTAAACCAGATAGAGTTAAATGAACTGAAATGGATACTTAAACTGAAAGGTCATTACCCTCCAGGTCTGAATAACTATATCACCATCAGATCATTTCTTAATAATCGAAGATGATACTATTTAATGTAGAACGGATAGGTTCGTTCAGCAGCCTCTAGCCATACCTATTCATCAATTGAATCGTATATAACATAATTCTATATTGATTATTTAATAAGTTATACAATAGATTTTAGTAATAGTGAATTTTTAAATTTAATTTACATATATGTTAACCATATTTATTTATTTACATTTACTTATTTATTTATTTATTTATATTTACATATTTACATATTTATATACTTATATTGAATTAAATTATAAATTATTTATATATATTTATCTGTTTATTCACCTATGCATTTATTTATATTTATATACTCATAAGTATATTTATTTATTTATTTATTTACATAGTTGTCTGATCATTAGCTTACATTTTTAAATATCAAGTACTCATTCAATGGAACTCTGGCACATACTAGCAAAGTTGACATAAAGGTTCTTTGAGAAGTATAGTTTACACTAGTATACGTTAAATGAGTGTAACTGTTCCATAAGTTTTTCTAATGACTTATGCCAGTAGGATTTGCATTAAATGTTAGTTTGGTTGCATTGTTGCATAAGTATGTCTCAGATATAAGAAATACTTACCCGGTTTTTAATGAACCGCTAAATGCATTTGAAGCATCATGTTTAGAATAAGAGACAGTCACTTTGTTGCAATGATTTTTTGAATATATTTTTGAAGTATTATGAAGAGTCTGTTCTACTACATTTTATTTTATATTTTCCATGAATGCATCCTTGATTCATACGTTTTACTGCATATATACATTTTTTAACTTGATTTTTTAACTTGGAATTTTTTAAATCAGTTGTTTTAAAGTACAGTTCTTCTTTAAAAATTTTTGAATGCTTTAAGGTCTGGATTTTCTCTAATGAGTTTTGTCGCTAATTGATTAATTCAATGTACTTGTTTATTGGCTAAGCCTCCCTATAAATTCTCTGATGTTAGCATAATTAAATTGTCTGATGAAGCGTATGGTAGCATACGCGAAAGCGCTTACCTTCTGTTTGTTTTAATAATAAAAAGTAAAAACTTGTTCACGTGGAGAGTCGGAAGTTTTTGTTATATATATATATATATATACTAAAACCAAAACTGTACGATCTGCAAGACAGCCTTCCTCCTATTCAGTATTTAAACTAATAAACAAATCCATTCTAGACTCTCATGTCCCAGCCATTTGGAAGAAGGCATACATATTTTCTCTTCATAAAGAAGGACCCTCTGATTAATCCAACTTCAGACCAATAGCTATCCTGTCACCATTATTTAAAATATTAGAAAGGTGTATCCATTCCCAGTAACTTGAATACCTTCGCATAAACAATCTTCTCTCCCCAACACAGCATGGTTTTTATCCCAACCATAGCATCACTGCTACCCTACTACACTTTTTCTGGTATTCTTAATAACAACAGAAATCTGGTATCACCCTCATTCCTAGACCTTTCCAAAGCATTCAACACCATCTCTCACCATAAACTATTAAAATACTCTCCTTGGGTCTCTCTCTCTCCTGGTTTAACAGAGTCCAAGCAGTCAAATGGCAGCAGGAATACTCACCATTTCTACCTATAAGTGTAGGACTGCCATAAGGTTCCATACTTGGACCACTCCTGTTTAATATATTTATAAATGATCTACACAATGCTTCCAAGCACGCCACTCTTGTACAATATACAGATGACCCTACACTCATCTGCACAGCCTCTAATCTACAGGAAATTACTCAAGAATCATTCATGTCCACAGAATCCTGGCTAGACAACTCACAACTCCTACTTATTCCCCCTCAAAAAAACAAAATTAGTACTATTCACCCCAGGAACATGCTCCCAAGCAGAACTCTTGCCAAAATCACTTAATTAAATATCACCCTAATTTAACAGGTCCCTAACTACAAACTCTTAGGAGACAGAACTCATGACATGAAATTTGACTTGCATTTCCAGACTGTTTAAAAAAAAAAAAACAGCCTTTTGTATAGAGCAAAACCCTACCTAACAGACAAGATTAGAGCAAAATAGAATTACACCAGATGGATCCCGTGGTAGTTTTAAGTCCAGAGCTCAACAAGAAACCTTAGCATCTACTGAAAGTTGGATGCAGAAGTCAAAACAAATTTTTCCAAAAAGAATCCGGTGTGTGGCTTTCTCCAGGAGCCGGAGAAGAGTACATCAAACCTGGCTGAGCTTTGAATTAAATGAGCTTCTAGACCTTCCACTTTAGCCTGACATTTATTGAAATCTTATCAAGTTAAATTTGAACTAAAGGTTTAGAGTTAAAATTATTTTTATTAGGTAGATGAGTGCTGTTAAAATCAAGGTCCAAAATTTTAAGCCTTTATTTATATACTTGATTAAATGTATACAAAGTGAGAGCATGTGGAAGACTCAAAAGTTATTGGTTGTTAAGGCAAATTTCAACATTCTACTTGAGGAATTCTGCCAATGGTTGGAGAAGTTTTGTAAAAGAAAGTGGTTCATACTTCTCTCAGAGGCTATTATGTTAGGTTATTTTTGATTTTATTAGTTCAGGATTAACAAATGAAAATTAATTAACTATTGATAACCTTTTTTGCCATTAATCTGTCCTGGGAAAATATATCTAATTGTTTTTATGAGGATGTTCTTCGGAGGATGTTTTTCGTGTTTCACTGTAGCAGTCATCACACTTTGGTTATCCTGCCAGGGGTAGCCCTCAGTTGGCCCGAATACCAGAGGCTTAGTATTTTTGCGTCAGTTGCTGTCGCTCCAGGACTGATGTCAGGTCGTCAGTGGTATAAAATCAGGCAGCCAAAGCCATTACATCAGTCTTTCTTGCCGAGGAGCCCGAAGCAGTTCGCATGAGTGCCGGTCGGCCGCTACCTGAGTTTTCATTTCTGAATTGAAGGAAGTCTTCTAAATCTAAATACCCCATTGGGGATCCTTTTTTCTTGCTCTAACCGATGACAGAAAAAGTTAGCAATTGTCTCACCTGTGGAAAGCAAATACCGCACCGAGACTTCCATTCTTACTGCATCACCTGTTTAGGTCCAGACCACGACGTCCCTCGCTGTCGCTTTTGTGCTTTGTTCAATGTCAGAACTATACATTGTCGGGCCCTTATTGTAGCTAAATATTTTCGCTGTCAGTCCTCGTATTCCGATGGTAAGCCATCCGACTGCCAATCTTCCGAAAAAACATAAGGATAAAGACAGAGACAGACTGCACAGGTCCAAAACTGCCGACGACACTTCCGTTAAGCTAGTCGTCAGTTCTCCGGTCCTCAGGCATTTTTACAGCCCCTGATGCCCCCTTCTGTGGATTCGCAGACTGCTACTGACACCCGTTCGGAGTCCAGTATGCCGCAAGACTCTTCTTCGATTAAGGATCCTGTGGATGTCTCTACCTTGGATGGGTCTGGAGCCGCTGAGCAGGCACCGGCTTCCGAGGAAGTTCTTCGCACTACCGATACCCGTCACAAACTGACGACTTCTTTCGCATCTTCAGCTCTTTCTAAAACTACCGAGTTTGTAAGGCCCAGGTTACAAACTGTCTAAAAAAATGACAACCCAAGCTCAGGCACCTGCTTCCATGCTTCAATCAATCTCAAATGCTTAAAATGGCAGAAGACCTTGTTATGCTTATTAAGGGAAACCAGGCTACCCCTTCCAAAAGAAAGAGAGACGTGTCCCCAGTAGTTTTATCTAAACAGGAGTCTGATGACTCTGAGGTTTTTAAATATGAAGATATGCAACCCCTCTCTGCTTATGAGGATTCTGATTCAGAGAAATCCATTCCTTCTGCCTCTTCTCCTGAGGATTTTTCATTTGGTGAAACCCTTCATACCTTAAGGGAGCATTTCCAATGGGAATGTCAGGACTACCCTCAGTCAAAAAAAAGAGACTCAGGGAATTCTTAGATTTACCACAGCACAGACCTTTAGCCATTCCTCCCGTCCTGGATGTTGTGGATGATGTTTTCACAGAATCCAGTTTGACTGCTGACACCCTTCTTCCTGCTCCCAGGAAACCTGACGGGTACTACAGAGTCCCTGACTCTCACAAATTCCTTTTCAAAAACCCTACTGCTGACCCAGAAGTCCTCTCCCAAGGACCTAAAGGAATTAAAGCAACCTCAGCTAAGAATCCCACTCCCTCACACAGGGATTCCCGAACTTTAGACAGATGAGGTAAAAAAGTATACACCTCTGCAACTCTTGTTATTAGAGCACTAAATTGTCAGTTCCACATGCTGAAATATCAGCAGCATACCGTGGAACTCCTCAAACAAAAAATATCTTCCTTTCCTGCTTGTGCAGAAAATAAAGAATTACAAGAGCTTATACATTCTGCAAGCCAAGTTACTAAGCACACCTTACACTGTGGCTTTGATGCCCTAGAAATATCTTGCAGGGCAGCAGTCACTGGTTCTGTCCTTAGAAGGCATGCTTGGCTTAAGGAGAAGACCTAGCCAGACCATGTCAAATGAAAATTATCGGACGCACCATTGAACAAAAACAATTTGTTTGGCACCAAGGCAGAAGAGGTCTTAAAAAAGATGGAAGAAAAAGTTAAATCTATGCAGACAGTTAAAGACTTTACCCAGGTCCCAGCCTCTGAGGTTCAGTAGACATTGCCCCTCCAAGCACTGGTCCTTTCCAGCCCCCACCAGGCCAGCTTAGCCCAGACCCAGGGGAAGCAGACCCCCCCCCCCAGACAGCAGTCCCAGGGAATGCCGAGATCAAAGCAATGGAGATGTTCTTCGTGTTTCACTGTTGCAGTCATTACATTTGGGTTATCTGCTTGCAGGTAGCCCTCAGTCAGCCTGATTAACAAAGTCTTGGGTCCTGCGTTGGTTGCTGTCCCTTCTTCCATGGCGTCAGGTCGTCAGGGGTATAAAACATGCAGCCGATGCCATTATATCAGTCTTTCTTGTTGTGCGGTGCCCGAAGCAGTAGTAGTTTGCAAGTGCCGGTCGGCCGACTCCTGAAATTTTCAATGTAAGAGTGTTCAATCTCGCCGTTTGTTCTTACACACGGGTTCGGAGCCGATCCTCGGCTCCGAGTCAGCTGAATAGCAAAGCTCTGAATCTCAGAGAAGCTCGAGACCAACCCATATCCCACAATCCTCCCTGCCATTACTCAGATCTAGTTTGCCGCTGCAACAGATCGGATCGAGGAGAGCTCGGACCAGATAGAGAATTGAGTTGTTATTACTATTTTCAGATAAGATACTGATTTTTTTTCTGATATTTCCTTATAGTTATTAGATTATTATAGAAGTGCTGTGTGTGTGTGTTTTATATATATATATACATATATATATATATACATATCTATATATATATATATATATATATATATATATATATATATATATATATATATACCCTTTTTTCTTCAGGCACCCTTTGTGGCCTAACCCTTTTTCTTTGGGTGTGTTTTTTGTGAGCGTCTTCTTTATATAGCCTTTTCCACATATATATATTATAGGATTAGTATTTTTTTCTATACTCATAGTTATTGTTGTTATATTGTACTATGTCAGAAAAAGCTAAATCTGGCTTTAAAAGATGTCAGTGTGGGCAGAAAATGTCCATTACTGACAAGCATGCTTCCTGCGTCTACTGTCTTGGCCCTCTCCATCTCCAAGAGGATTGCTCTATTTGCCATTCCTTTTGCAGGAGGGTCATGACATATGTACACAGGAAGCTCATAGACAGAGGATTGCTGAAGCCTGCCTTTCAAGAGGCTTTAGACAAGTCGGATCAGGCTTCTAAATCCTCAAAGGGGTCGAAGATGTCGGAGCCCATGTCATCGGCTCAGAGTTCATCTTCTCGGGTTCGTTCGCCAGTTCCACGGATCTCGGGGCCGAGCGTCGAACATTTATCTTTTCCTGAGCCCCAGATCTTGGAACCGGTGTCGGAACTGCCACCACCATCCATTCTTCGGTCGGTGCCATCTTCAGATCCTTCGACCCGTTCTTCCAGACCCTTGTCTGAGATGTGGATCGTGTCGTGCAGAAACTCATGGATAACACGGCCCCTTCCAAGTTAATTGCAGTTTCCTCCCAGTTGGTGTCGAAACTAGAAGGCCTCCCCATATCTCCAACGGGTCCTCCTTCAAGACCCATCCAGATCTCGGAGCCGGGACAAGACCTGATGATAGTGGAGCCCTCGGTGCCGAAACCGTCCATTGCACGATCGACGCCTTTGACTTCGACTCCTTCGGAACCGTTACGGGAGTCGCTGAGCCGGCGGTCTTTGCTCGGTTCCAGGACCGAGAGTCATACCGACCTGTCGGTACCGACTCTCCCTCTCGGGGCCTCGGCACAGACTGGATCGGCTCCGTCCTCTGTATCGGAGCCCACGGCACCTGGTTCTGGGATGCTTCCGTGTTCTTCGGAACCGGGAGAGCCCTCGGCCAGGGGTTCGGGGGCCTTTGACCTTATGAGGAAGGTATTGTCTGCACAGACAACCACATCATCAGGGGAATCTTCTCCATCCCCTAAAGGGCCACTTTCTGTTTCTGCTCCCACGATCCATCCCAAGCGTCGAGCCCAATTGCCTCAGCCACCCCCAGTGGGTTCCCCCTGTTCCTTGGAGGCCTCACTAGAAGCCCCCTCTGATGAGGTCCCAAGGAAACGGTTGTGCAAGAGGAGGCACATAGATTCCCCACAGGAATCTCTAACGTCTGACACCGACTTGGATGAGGCAGAGGGGTCCCCCAAATCACCCTCGGAGGATGTGTCATTTGCAGACATCCTGGAGATCTTGAAACAGAGTGGTGATTGGCAGTCCCTAGCCCCCTCTGAGGACGAGTCGGTGCTGCTGAAGGCTTTTGGGGCTCAACCTTCTACCTCCTGGGTGATGCCGCCCTTCGATGAATTAATGGATTTGATTGCTCGAAGGTAGTGGGAGACACCTGACACAGTGAAACCAGTCCCTAGGAAACCAAACAAGTTCATCACTGCCCCCCAAGATAAATCTTATCTCACCAAGGGAGTCCCTGTCGACGCTATGGTGGTAGCGGCAGCCACGAAAAAGGAGATGTCTGAGTCTTCCTCATCTGTTCATCCTCCTAATAAGGATTCTAGGACTATGGACAGATATGGGAAGTGCATTTTTAGTTCTGCGACTTTTTCCATGCGTTTGCTAAACTACCTGACCCATTTCACACATTTGCAGAGGGATCTCATCAAGGAGCTGGCAGATACCCTCCAGGGTAACACAGATGCTGCTGTTTCAGAAAAGGTAACAGCACAACTTAACACCCTCACCTCCATAGTAAACTCATCCATGAGGCTCATCTCGTATGCAGCCGAGGGATCGAGTAGAGCTGCAGCTTCAGCGATTGCTCTTCGAAGACGATCATGGATGAGGCTGTGCTGCTTTGCGGAAGCCTTCAAGTCTTCCTTTGCCAATGCCCCTTTTGATGGTGCCACACTTTTCGGGCCCAAGGTTAAGGAGACTCTCACTCGGTGCGAGCAAGAGGGAAAAACCCTGTCTGCTGTCGGGGTCTGTTTTTCCGCTCCTACTAGACCGTACCCCAAAGGGCAACGAGGTGATAAAATGTGGTTCCGTAAGAATCCGGGATCTTTCCAGACCACACAGAGTGATACTCCCTCCAGAGGCAGAGGAGGGGATAGAAATGGAAGACGCTGCCCCGGCGGCAGAGGGGGTCCGCATAACCAAGGCAACAGGGATTCCGTCGCTGGGAAGCCTTTCCAGCACTCCTGAAGGGAGGCCCGGCTGTCCTGCTCTGGAGGCAGTCGGGGGTCGCTTAGCTTTATACCCACTGGCCTGGCTAAACATTACTTCAGATTCTTGGGTAAAAAGCATTATAACCAGAGGGTACAAAATCCCCTTCATTTCAACACCACCTCTACAAAGAAAGTTTCCAGATGTGCCACCCCGTCTGCAAAAGCTAGCAGCTGTAGAAATTTCAACCAGTCCCGGCGGACCAAAGAGAATTCGGAACTTACTCGAGGTTCTTTTTAGTTCCAAAAAAGACAGGGGACTGGAGACTGATCTTAGATCTCAGCCATCTCACCCACTTCGTGAAGAAGGAAAAGTTCCGGATGGTCACGCTTCAATCGATCCTTCCATTCTTACAGAAGGATGATTGGATGTGCTCTATAGATCTCAAAGACGCGTACTACCACATCAAAATGGCCAGACCGTCCAGAGATCACCTGCGCTTCCGGCTGGGAGCCAGTCACTTTCAGTTTCGAGCTCTGCCCTTTGGACTCTCCTCAGCCCCCAGGGTATTCACCAAATGCATGGCAGTAGTTGCAGCTCACTTGAGACGACAAGGATTCCAGGTGTTTCCCTATCTGGACGACTGGCTCCTCACCGCCACCACCGAGCGTTGCCTATTGCAAGCCAGAGTCTATACAATCGGCCTTCGTTCCCACTTAGGGATATCCATAAACTTCGAAAAGTCTTGCTTATCGCCCTCACCGTGTATTTCCTTCATCGGAGCAGATCTAAATACACGATCGACACTACTGAAACTCCCCCCAGTAAGAGCTTCAACACTCAAACAGCAGGTCCTTCTTCTTCTAGTCAGCAAGAAAATCCCAGCCAAACTGGTGTTAAAAGTGTTGGGACTGATGGCAGCCGCACTAATTGCAGTCTCTATGGGAAGGTTACACATGAGGATTCTACAATGGCTGCTCTTCGCGCAGTGGTCGTTCCAATACCTACCCTTAGCGCACGAGATCAGGATAACAGAATCTTGCAGACGGGACCTCTCATGGTGGGTGCGCGATCAGAACCTCACTGTGGGTCGTCCGTTCATTCTACCCAGTCCAACAGCCACAATAACTACGGACGCTTCCCTGATAGGGTGGGGGGGGCCTTTTTCAGGGAAGAACAGTCCAAGGAGAATGGTCCAGCACGGAGTACACTCTACATATAAATGTTCTGGAGTTGAGGACGGTGTTCCTGGCGTTGCAACACTTCCAAGCCCTCTTACCTCTAGGAACAGTAGCAGTTCAGACAGACATGTCTGTAGTCTGGTACATAAACAAACAAGGGGGGGACCAGGTCTTACCCGTTATGCAGAGAGGCCATGAGAATTTGGCAATGGGCAGAGTCCGCCGGTCGCTTTCTGATAGCAATGCACATCCCGGGGTCATCCAACGTCATTGCGGGCAGGTTGAGCAGAGCCATCCTGTTACCTCACGAGTGGTCCCTCAATTCACAGACGGCGGAAAAGATCTTCCACAAATGGGGCCAGCCTTGCTGCGATCTGTTTGCTTCCCCGTTGAATGCAAAATGCAGAAGCTACTTTGCCCTTCTACCCCTTCCGGGGGATGTCCCCAGGGACGCACTGATACACGATTGGCCCCCTGGGTCTCCTATATGCATTCCCACCGGCTCCATTGATTCCCAGATTTCTACAGAAAGGACTATAATACTCCTAGCCCCATTCTGGCCTCGTCAAATATGGTTCCCCTTTCTTCGAGCCCATCAAATAGAGGAACCATGGATTCTGGACCAGTACCAGATCTGCTGACACATTTGTCGGGAGTTCCTCACCCGTCTCTACAGTCCCTCAAACTAGCAGCTTGGCTGCTCCGCTTCCCTGCCTAGCCAGGTCTCATCTACTCCCTCCGTCAGTTCAACACATCCTGGTTGCTTCTCATAAAGCTTCCACTACTAAGCTCTATACGAGTAAGTGGAAACGCTTTGTATATTGGGCATCTAGTCAAACTTTAGACCCCTTGGTAGCTCCTCTACATAAAATTTTAGAATTCTTATCCATCCTTTTTCACAAAGGAGCTTCTACTTCCACTCTAAGTACAGTTGGTGGCCATATCAAACTTCCATATTGGTGAGGAAGGTTCTCCCATTATGTCTCACAGACTTTGTAAGGCCTTTATGAAAGGAACCTTCCATCTTAGACCACCTGTCAGAAAACCTTTCTTTCCATGGAGCCTGAATTTGCTGCTGTCGCAACTCATGTTGCCACCTTTTGAACCTGCTTCGTCATGTCTCTTAAAGTTCTTATTGTGGAAGACGCTGCTGTTTCGTCGCGTGACCTCAGCTCGTAGAGTCTCAGAGCTGCAGGCATTATCGGTCAGACCACCTTACTTGATATTCCATCCAGACAGGGTCTCTTTGTGTACAAATCCATCTTTCCTTCCAAAAGTATGCTCACTTACGAATATTAACCAGTCTATAGAACTCCCTACCTTTTTCAAAAACCATACTAACAAACTGGAATGTAAAATAAAAGGCAGCAATACCCAAACGCTAGCTGCTTAGTCTCACAGAACAAGTCCAGCAAAATAACCAACGAACTGCAGATTTATAAAAACAAATTGGATTTAATAGTTGAGCGCTTTCTCTCGCGGATGCGAGCTTCTTCAGAACTACAGACAATACACTGAAACTTCCTTAAATATCCTGTTTGGCGCCAAAAAAGCTACCATTACTCAGGAAGTACCTAATTTAAAAACATATACTCATATTTCAGTAAAAAACAATTAAAAACTGGTGATTCTTAAAACACATGTAGTACAAATAAAGCATATAGTACAAACAAAGCACTTTATATAGACCCTTCATATTGAATATTCAAGCAGCATTTAATTATCTAATAGTAATGCAGACCTAATCGAAATACTTTCATTTATTCCTGGTGGTGTTGTGGCATCCAAAAATAATTGCCACCAAAGCTCTCTGTAAGCCAAATAGTTTTTTACATCACCTCCTCTAGGATTACTTTTTACTGTCTCCAATACAGCAAATTTAAAAGTGTGCGATGCACCTAATTCTTGAATATGCCTACTAAGGGCATTCTTCGTATCCAGTTTCCGAATACTATATAAGTGTGAGTAAATCCTTTGTCGCAATTGACGTTCGGTCTTACCTATATAATAGGAATTACACATTTGACACATTGCTATATAAACAAGCATAGTCGACCTACAGTTGCCCTTGCTAAGGTAAACCTTGGTTCGACCTACATTGTCTAAGACGATACTACTTTTATCATAAATGTTTGCTTCCCCGTTGAATGCAAAATGCAGAAGCTACTTTGCCCTTCTACCCCTTCCGGGGGATGTACCCAGGGATGCACTGATACATGATTGGCCCCCTGGGTCTCCTATATGCATTCCCACCGGCTCCATTGATTCCCAGATTTCTACAGAAAGGACTATAATACTCCTAGCCCCATTCTGGCCTCGTCAAATATGGTTCCCCTTTCTTCGAGCCCATCAAATAGAGGAACCATGGATTCTGGACCAGTACCAGATCTGCTGACACATTTGTCGGGAGTTCCTCACCCGTCTCTACAGTCCCTCAAACTAGCAGCTTGGCTGCTCCGCTTCCCTGCCTAGCCAGGTCTCATCTACTCCCTCCGTCAGTTCAACACATCCTGGTTGCTTCTCATAAAGCTTCCACTACTAAGCTCTATACGAGTAAGTGGAAACGCTTTGTATATTGGGCATCTAGTCAAACTTTAGACCCCTTGGTAGCTCCTCTACATAAAATTTTAGAATTCTTATCCATCCTTTTTCACGAAGGAGCTTCTACTTCCACTCTAAGAGTACAGTTGGTGGCCATATCAAACTTCCATATTGGTGAGGAAGGTTCTCCCATTATGTCTCACAGACTTTGTAAGGCCTTTATGAAAGGAACCTTCCATCTTAGACCACGTATCAGAAAACCTTTCTTTCCATGGAGCCTGAATTTGCTGCTGTCGCAACTCATGTTGCCACCTTTTGAACCTGCTTCGTCATGTCTCTTAAAGTTCTTATCGTGGAAGACGCTGTTTCTCGTCGCCGTGACCTCAGCTCGTAGAGTCTCAGAGCTGCAGGCATTATCGGTCAGACCACCTTACTTGATATTCCATCCAGACAGGGTCTCTTTGTGTACAAATCCATCTTTCCTTCCAAAAGTATGCTCACTTACGAATATTAACCAGTCTATAGAACTCCCTACCTTTTTCAAAAACCATACTAACAAACTGGAGTATATGTTGCACAAGTTGGATGTTCACAGGCAATTAAGATTTTATTTAGATAGGACCAAAGCTTACAGGAAAACGGATCAGCTCTTCGTCACATTTGCAGACAATAAAAAGGGCATGGCAATTACTAAGCGTACACTATCTAAATGGCTTGCTGACTGTATAACATTTGTATACTCTAAATCAAAGCAATCCTTACCCACCAAACCTAAGGCCTATTCTACCAGATCCATTTCCACTTCCTTAGCTCATGCGGCTCGCTTGCCTTTAGACACTATTTGTGCAGCAGCCACGTGGTCTAAACCACATCTTTCATCACTCATTATAGAGTGGACAAGGTCTCCAAGGATAAGACATCATTTGGTTCCACTGTGCTTAGGAACGTTCTTCCATGAGTCACTCGGGGTCACGGAGCTAGGGACGCTACCCGTGTGTAAGAACAAATGGCGAGATTGAACACACTTACATAAAGAAGTTATGTCCTTACCATGACGTTCCATGTAGAGTGTTCATCTCGCCTTTGTTCTTACATTCCCTCCCTTTCCCCCCATGTGTTTGGAAGAACTGGTAGGATTAGAGTCTGATCGACGTGTCTTGACCCCTTCCGGGGTATATGGTCCCATGTGTCATGGGATATATGCTTAGACCATTAGTTATTGCTATGGTGAGAGAGTGTCTCTGAATGGCTGAAGAGAGTGTATGCTTCTAGCACCGCAGGTGTTGGATCCTTTGGTCTGGTTTGTTTGCAAACTAGATCTGAGTAATGGCAGGGAGGATTGTGGGATATGGGCTGGTCTCAAGCTTCTCTGAGATTCAGAGCTTTGCTATTCGGCCGACTCGGAGCCGAGGATCGGCTCCGAACCCGTGTGTAAGAACAAAGGTGAGATGAACACTCTACATGGAACGTTATGGTAAGGACATAACTTCTTTTTTTCGAGTTTCAGAACCGAAGTCTTCAACTAAAGCGAAGTACCCTGTTGGGGAAACTTTTTCTTGTTCCTTACCAGTGTCAGTAAAAGTTAATAATTGCATTACTTGTGGAAAGCAAATACCTCATAAAGATTTTCATTCGTACTGTATTCCTTGTCTAGGCCCTGACCACGATGTACCTTGCTGTCAGTTTTGTGCTTTATTTAATCAGCGCACTATCCATCATCGGTATATTTTCGCCTCTAAATATTTCGGTTTTCTGTTTAATTATCCGGAAATGTTGTCGGTTAGCTGTCCGACTACCGGGATTCTGAAAAAAAAAAAATGCAAAGATAAAGACAGACAGGCCGCCGAGGTCCAAAACTGCCGATGATGCTTCTCCTAAGCCAGTTGCCAGTTCGCTGGTACTCAGTGAGGTGCTTTCGCAACCCATGATACCCGCTACTTCTGATTCACAGGCCTCTACGAGACTCATTTGGAGTCCGGTATGCCGTGAGATGTTTCAACTATGGAACCCGCGGATGTCTCTATCGTGGATGAGTCCGGAACTGCTGTGCAGACACTGGCTTCTGAGGGTGTATTCAGGCCTACGGACTTGCATATTAAACCGACGCCTCCTTCTTTACTTAGGCCTAAATCTCGATCCATGTCTATAAAAACAATGCCCAGGCCACATGCTCAGGGCCTCTATGCCTAAAAAACAAATGATAAGAATGGCTGAAGATCTAATAACTCTAATCAGGGGTAGCCAACCCCCCCCCCATTCTAAGAGACCTAGGACTGAAGTTGATTATGAATCTTCTGATCAGGATTCTGATTTTTCTGATGTTCATCGTGCTATGCTGCTGCAGTCATCACACTTGGGTTATCTTGCCATCAGGTGGTCCCGCAGTCGGCCAGAATTCCAAAGCCTTGGTCCGGCGTTGGTTGTCGTCGCTTCTTCCCTGACTTCAGTGCGGCAGGGGTATAAAAGAGGCAGCCGACACCATTTTATTCAGTCTTTCTTGCCGTGCGGTGCCCGAAGCAGAAGCATTTCACAAGTGCCGGTCGGCCAGCTCCTGAGATTTCCGAACAAAATTTCAGCCGAAGTCTTCTATAAAGCTAAGTACCCCGTTGGGGAAACTTTTCTTGCCTCAGACCGGTCAGACAAAGTTAATAATTGTATTTCTTGTGGGAAGCAAATACCTCATAAGGATTTTCATTCCTATTGTATTCCTTGCCTAGACCCAGACCACGACGTCTCTGGTTGTCGGTTTTGCGCTAGGTTCAATAAACGCACTATCAAGCATCGGGGCTGATACTGCCTGACATTATTTTGGTAGAAGATTCAATTATATTATGTCGTCGGAGCAACCGACTTCAGCTATGTTCAGAAAACGCAAGGACAAAGACAGGCAGCCTAGGCCTAGACCAGATACCGAGGTCTCAGTTAGGCCTGCTGCCGGATCCCCGGTACTCGGTGAGGCGCCTACGCAGCCCCTGACTACCGCAGATTTAGAATTTACGACTACCTCTCAGACAGAGACTACTGGGCCTCTGGAGCCCGATCCCCCGTAACATGCGGATGCCAGCCCGGCCGGCGAACCGGATACTAGAGACAGGCCTTCGGCTTCCGAAGGTGTATTTAAA
Source organism: Protopterus annectens (assembly GCF_019279795.1). Taxonomy (NCBI): domain Eukaryota; kingdom Metazoa; phylum Chordata; order Ceratodontiformes; family Protopteridae; genus Protopterus; species Protopterus annectens. Next base: position 538,883,113 of record NC_056733.1, read on the forward strand.
CCGATGACCCTCTCGGTAAAGTCCTACGCGAAGCTTAAAGCGATGACCAAGGTTAAAAAAACGGGTCCACAGACTACCCCGCAGGCCCCTATGCCTAAAAATCAGATGCTCAAAATGGCGGAGGACCTGCTCACCCTTATCAGAGGTTCACAACCCCCTCCTGACAAAAGGCCTAGACTGGAGGAAGAATTCCCTCCTTCTGACCAGGAATCCATTTCCTCAGCAGACTCTGAGGAACAGGATTACCCCTACCCTTCCTACGAAGACTCAGATGCTGAAGAGTCTATCCCCTCTGTTTCTCCTCCTGAGGACTTTTCTTTTGGGGAAACCCTGCACACCATGAGAGAGCATTTCCACTGGGAAGGCCAAGATTATTCTGATTCCAAGAAAAGACTCCATGAGTTTCTTCTTCTTCCTCAACATAGACCCCAAGCTATCCCTCCAGTTTTAGACATTCTGGATGATGTTTATAATGAATCTAGTCTAAATCCAAATTCCTTACCACCAGCACCAGCTAAGCCAGACAGATACTATTGAGTTCCTGACTCTCTCAAGTTTTTGTATAAAAGCCCTCCAGCAGACCCAGAAACCATTTCCCAGGGTCCCAAAGGGGTTAAGGCCTCTACAGCTAAGAATCCACTACCTGCTGAAAGAGACTCCAGGGCATTAGAAAGATGGGGAAAAAAGGTGTACACTTCTGCCACTTTGGCCATGAGAGCATTAAACTGCCAATTCCACATGATTAAATAACAGCAGTACCTGCTTACTCTGTTAAAACAGAAAATGATCCCTCAAACAGATCATCCAGATTACAAAGAAATACAAGATTTGTTGCATGCAGCAGAACAGGTGGGAAAACATACCCTACAATGTGGTTTTGATTCTTTGGAGGCCTCATGTAGAGCAGCTGTTACAGGGTTTGTGATACGTAGACATGCTTGGCTAAAAGAGCAAACTTTACCAGAACATGTCATAGCAAAGCTACTGGATGCTCCACTGCAAAAGGATGTGTTATTTGGTGTCAAAGCAGAGGAGGTTTTAAAAAAAATGGAAGAAAAGGCAAAATCAATGCAAACAGTTAAAGATTTTTTACAGGTACAACCTCCTCGCTTCAGCAGAAACTGGCCATCAAAGAACTGGTCCTTTCCTGCTTCAGACAGACCCCAAAGGGGCAGGTACAGACGCCCTAGGGGCAGAGGCCCAGGCACAAGGTACCTTCAGGCCTAGACAATGGCAAACAACAACTCAGAGGGGGAGATGACAGATCTCAACCCTTCAGGAAGCAAACTCAATGACTTTCCTCTTCGCCTGCCAAGCAAAATTGCCCAGACAGCACCTATAGGAGGAAAACTGGCTCTTTTTACTCAAAACTGGCACATTATAACAAAGGACAAATGGGTTCTGGATATTATTACCCGAGGCTACAGATTTCGCTTTCACACTTTACCACGGATGAGAGGCATGCCAAATCTGCCAACAAACCAATGGACAGAGGCACACAGACAAGTTACAGCTCTCATGGGCATGAAAGCAATTCAAAAGGTACCTTCCACAGAGCAAGGCCAAGGTTTTTACTCAAGACTATTTCTAGTACCACGAAAGGACAGAGCCTGGAGATTCATCTTAGACCTTTCAATTCTAAACACTTACCTGGAGATACCCAAATTCAAAATGCTCACACTACAGCAGCTTCTTCCCATGCTAGGCAAGGAGTCTTGGCTGGTAACGTTGGACCTCCAAGAGGCATACTTGCATGTCCCTATCAGACAAGATTGCAGAAAATACCTCAGATTTTTGGCAGGTTCAACACACTATCAATTCTCTGCATTGCCCTTTGGCTTAGCTACTGCTCCCAGAGTATTCACGAAATGCCTGGCATCAGTAATTGCATATTGCAGACAACGAGGGTACAAATTTATCCATATCTGGACGACTGCCTGATCCAAATGGACAGCAAAGACATCCTACTGCAGCATCTGGCATTTGTAACAAGATTGCTAAGTTGCCTTGGATACACAGTAAACAAAAAGAAGTCAAAACTAATACCCTCACAAGAAATAATTTTCCTGGGTGCCAGCTTGAATACAACGGCCCAGATGGCTTACCTCACGCCAGACGAGCAAAAACAACTGGTTCAATACTTCAAAAAGATGGCAACCTTTACCCAGCTCACTGCAAGGAAATTCCTGCAGGCATTGGGGTACATGGCATCCTGCATTCAACTGATTGCATATGCAAAGCTGCATATGAGAAAACTACAATGGTACCTAAAAAGTGTATGGTCCCAGCACAGACACAGCCTAGAAGCAAGTATACCTCTCATTCCCTGCCTTCAGAAAGAGTTCTTATGGTGGGCACAAGCATGCCAAGCAAACAATGGTCTCCCCTTTGTTTTACCTCCAGCAAAGCAAACCTTGACAACAGATTCATCAGACTATGCCTGGGGTGCACATATGGCAGGACAATGCATACAGGGCAAATGGCTACAAACCTAAGGCATCTGCACATCAATAAAAAGGAGATGCTAACTGTACAAAATGCACTAACAGCCTTCAAGGACCTCTTGAATCCAGGGCAACTTCTAATAAGGACGGACAACACCACAATAATGTGGTACATAAACAAACAAGGAGGAACGCACTCCTACCCATTATGCAGGCAGGCAATGGCCTTGTGGAACCCAGCATTAACTTACCAAGTACAATTGCAAGCACAATTCCTGCCAGGAAAGGAAAACATTGGCAGACGAATTAAGCAGAAATTTAACAGATCCCCACGAGTGGAGACTATACCCACAAGTATTTGCAATGATAATTCAAAGATGGGGACCACCAGACATAGATCTGTTTGCCTCAACCAGCAATTGCCAGCTACAAAAATTTTGCACAAGGACTTATCCCCTGGCCTGGAAAGTGGATGCCCTATCATTCAGTTGGGCAGCATCGTCAGTCTACGCCTTTCCCCCTCTGCCTATACTGGCCAAGGTACTACTGAAAGTCAGATCAGACAGACCACATATGATCCTCATTGCTCCGGACTGGCCACGTCAGCACTAGTAACCACTACTACGAAACCTGACTCACAGTCCTCCATGGATCTTACCTCAATTCCCCAAGCTCTTAACTCAACAAAACTCTCAGATCCTTCACAGTCAACTCAGGACCTTAAACCTAGCTGCATGGAAGATACCTTAAACTGTCAATCAACACTCCTCTCAAAGGACGTCCTGAATGTCATCCTGGAGGCCAGAAGGCCAGTACCAGAAAAACTTACTCAGACAAATGGAAACGATTTTGTGCATGGAACCAGGCCAGAGGTCTAGATCCTGGCATCCCAAACATTCCACAAATACTCCAATATTTATCTGAGATGCTACACAAAGAACTCTCTTTCTCATCTGTAAAGATCCATGCTTCAGCAATTTCAGCTCAGTATGATACGGATCCTTCCATTTTCTCTCACCCTTTACTAAGGCAGTTTCTCAGAGGGGCAAAAAACATAAGACCCCCCCAGAAAACCTCCAACTCCATCTTGGGATCTAAATTTTGTGCTAGAAAAACTAACACTACCTCCTTTCGAACCTGTCTTTTCAGCGGATCTACAATACCTATCATGGAAAACAGCTCTGCTGCTGGCTATCACCTCAGCACACAGGGTCTCAGAACTACAGGCGCTTATGGCAGTGGAACCTTTCCTCGTTTTCCATCAGGACAGAGTTTCTTTACGAACCAACCCTTCCTTCCTGCCAAAGGTAGTTTCCAGTGTGGCTCTCAATCAGACCATACACTTGCCCACCTTTTATCCAAACCCTCAGAATAAAGGGGAAAGACTCCTTCACTCTTTGGACATTCACAGACAGTTGCATTACTATTTGGACAGGACAAAGGCCTTCAGAAAATCTGACCAACTATTTGTATCATATGCAGCAGGTTCAGAGGGAAAACCTATTTCCAAACAGACCATCTCCAAATGGATAGCACACTGTATCCGCTTCTGCTACTCTCACCATGGGAAACCAGTGCCTGCTAATATTAGGTCTCATTCTACCAGGGCTACAGCAACCTCAGCAGCCTTCCTTCGAGGAGTCCCAACAAAGGACATTCTGGAGGCAGCCACCTGGAGTTCGGTGCACACCTTCACCAAACAATACCACCTTCCACTATACTCAAAGACCAGGGCTGGCTTTGCCACTGCAGTTCTGCAGGGTATCTTAGCTGCACCTAACCCAGTTTAGTTCCTACCACCCAACCATAGCTTTGGGACTCAACCCAAGTGTGATGACTGCAGCAGCATAGCACGATGAACATAGTACAGTTTTGTACCTACCATAAATGTAGATGTTCGAGGGCTTATGCTGCTGCAGTCCAGGTTACCCTCCCTCCATCCCCACTTCCTAACAGGGGTTTCTTTTATCTATAGGTACATCAACCTTCTGGATGCATGTCTATATGGTGTATTTGCTTACAACTACCACTATTGTTTTTCTCTAAGGTATATGGTTTGCAAGCCACTTATTTTGCCTTATTAGATTGGGGCACCTGACATCTGGGTCAAGAAAAACTGAAGAAAATGGCGTTGGCTGCCTCTTTTATACCCCTGCCGCACTGATGTCAGGGAAGACGCGACAACAACCGACGCGGACCAAGGCTTTGGAATTCTGGCCGACTGCAGGACCGCCTGACGGCAGGATAACCCAAGTGTGATGACTGCAGCAGCATAAGCCCTCGAACATCTACATTTATGGTGGGTACAAAACTGTACTATTCTTCTGATGATCTGGATTTGCCCTTATCTACTTATGAAGATTCTGATGCAGAGAACTCTAGTCCCTCTGCTTCCCCTCCTGAGGATTTTTCTTTTGGGGAAACCTTACATACTCTAAGAGTGCATTTCCACTGGGAAAGCCAGGATTATTCTGATTCAAAAATGAGACCCAGGGATTTCCTTCTCCTACCTCAGGATAGGCCTTTAGCTATTCCTCCTGTGCTAGACATTGTTGATAATGCTTTTTCGGAATCTAGTTTGGCCCCTGATTCCCTGCCTCCTGCTCCCAGAAAACCTGACAGATACTACAAGGTCCCCCGAGTCCCACAAGTTCCTTTTCAAAAATACTATTGCAGATCCAGAGGCTATTTCACAGGGGCCCAAGGGCATTAAGGCTTCTACTGCTAAAAATCCTACCCCTTCTGATAGAGACTCCAGGGCGCTGGACAGATAGGATAAAAAGATTTACACTTCTGTAACCTTGGCCAGTTTCATATGTTAAAGTATCAGCAATGTGTTATTGGACTGCTTAAACAGAAAATTATGTTAGTTCCTGACTGTGTGGAAAATAAAGAATTACAGGATTTAATGCATTTTGCCGAACAAGTTGGAAAACATACTTTGCAGTGTGGTTTTGATTTTTTTAGAGGCCTCTTGCAGGGCTGCTGTTACTGGGTCTGTGCTCAGAAGGCATGCTTGGCTTAAGGAGCAATCTTTGCCTGATCATGTTAAAGCTAAATTGTTGGATGCTCCTTTAAATCAGGACCTGCCTGTTTGGCAACAAGGCTGAGGAAGTTCTTAAAAAAATGGAAGATAAAGCTAAATTTATGCAAACTATTAAAGATTTTTTACACGTTCAGCCTCCTAGATTTAGTAGGCACTGGCCCACTAAGAATTGGTCCTTTCCAGCCCCTTCCAGGTCTTCTCTAGCCAAACCCAGGCACAGCAAAAACCCCAGGTTTCAGTCCCAGGGGACTCACAGAACTAAGCAGTGGGGGGCCTCCACTTCCAAATCTGGGAATAGTAAGACTCCTCCCTACGGTAAACTGTCTCAGTGACTTCCTTTTAAAATTTCCAAGCATTTATCAACTGATGCCCCCTTGGGGGGAAAGATTGCTCTTCATGCAAAGAATTGGGAACTCATTACCCAGGACAAATGGGTTTTAAATATAGTGTCCCAGGGATACACATTTCACTTCCACACGTTGCCAATACCAAGTGGGTGGCCGGACCTACGCACAAATCAGTGGGCAGAGGCCCAAAAACAAGTACTTTCTCTCTTAAGCATGGGGGCTATTCAACTGGTACCAGAAGAGGAAAAGGGACAAGGTTTGTACTCGAGACTTTGCCCTGGTACCCAGAAAAGATAATTCTTGGCATCCTATCCTGGACCTGTCTACTCTAAACACCTTTTTAGAGATTCCAAAATTCAAGATGCTGACTAGTCACCAATTACTTCCTATGCTAGGCAAAGATGCCTGGTTGGCAACACTAAATTTAAAAGAAGCATACCTGCACATCCCAGTCAGGGAATCTTGCAGAAGATACCTATGCTTCAAAGCAGGCTACACACACTATCAGATGTTATTCGTGTTTCACTGTTGCAGTCATTACATTTGGGTAATCTGCTGGCAGGTTGCCCTCAGTCTGCCTGAATATCAAAGGCTTGGGTCCTGCGTCGGTTGCTGTCTCCTCTTCCATGATGTCAAGGGTATAAAACATGCAGCCAACGCCATTTTCTTCAGTCTTTCTTGCCACGCGATGCCCGAAGCAGCAGTTCGCAAGTGCCGGTCGGTCGACTCCTGAAATTTTCGCATTCAAGTTTCAGAACCGAAGTCTTCAATTAAAGCTAAGTACCCTATTGAGGAAACTTTTTCTTGCTCCTTACCGATGTCAATAAAAGTTAATAATTGCATTACTTGTGGGAAGCAAATACCTCATAAGGATTTTTATTTGTACTGTATTCCTTGCCTAGGCCCAGATCATAACGTTCCTTGCTGTCGGTTTTGTGCTAGATTTAACCAACGCACTATTAAGCATCGGTATATCTTTTCTTCAAAATATTTTGGATCCAGATATAATTACCCCGAAATGTTGTCTGATAGCAATCCGACTACCGGAGTTCACAAAAAAACAAAAAAAAGGACAGAGACAGATGGTCGAGGTCCAAAACCGACGATGAAGCTTCTCCTAAGCCTGTCGCCGGTTCCCCAGTACTCAGTGAGGAGCTTTCGCAGTCCCTGATACTCACTACTTTTGAGTCGCAGGCCTCTATCGAGACCCATGCGGAGTCCGGTATGCTGCGAGATTCTCAGAGTATTGAACCCGCGGATGTCTCTCCCTCGGATGGGTCCGGAGCCGCTGAGCAGGCACCGGCTTCTGAGGGTGTTTTCAGGCCTCAACATTTCTATATAAAACTGACGCCAGCTTCAAAAACAAAAGCAACTTCTAAGTCTAAAAAACTGATGCATGAGCTATGTGCTCAGGCCCCTATGCCTAAAAAACAGGTGATCAAAATGGCTGAAGACCTAATTTAAGGGAACATTTTTATCGGGAGAGTCAGGAGTTCTCCGAATCAAAAAAGAGGCTTAGGGATTTCCTCCTTCTTCCTCAGCATAGGCCTTTGGCTATACCTCCTGTATTAAACATTGTTAATGATGTGTTTGCGGAATCAAGCATGGCTCCTGATTCCCTACCTCTGGCTCCTAGTAAGCCAGACAGATATTACAGGGTTCCTGACTCCCACAAATTTTTATTCAAAAATCCTGCTGCTGGTCCTGAAACCATCTCACATGGTCACAAAGGTGTAAAGGCCTCAACAGCCAAGAATTGTACCCCCTCTGATAGAAATTCCAGGGCGCTGGATAGATGGGGAAGGAAGGTTTATACGTCTGCAACCTTGGCAGTTAGGGCCTTAAACTGCCAGTTTCATATGCTTAAATATCAACAGCATATTATGGGCTTATTGAAACAGAAAATTATGTTGATTTCTGATTGTGTGGAAAATAAAGAATTACAGCAATTATTGCATGCAGCAGAACAGGTTGGAAAGCATACTTTGCAATGTGGTTTTGATTCCTTGGAGGCCTCTTGCAGGGCCGCAGTTACTGGATCTGTGATTAGAAGGCATGCCTGGCTCAAGGAGCAAAATCTTCCTGATCATGTTAAAGCTAAATTGTTGGATGCACATTTACAGCATGATACTCTGTTTGGTAATAAGGCAGAAGAGGTTTTAAAGAAAATGGAAGATAAAGCTAAATCTATGCAAACTGTAAAAGATTTCTTACAAGTGCAGCCACCCAGATTCAGTAGACACTGGCCTACTAAAAATTGGTCCTTTCCTGTGTCCGACAGTGCCTCACAAGGCAAATCCAGGTGCTCAAAAGGCTCTAGATACCAATCACAGGGTTCTTACAGATCATAGCAATGGGGTGCCTCTACCCCCAAATCTGGAGGAAACAAAGCACAACCCTACAGTAAGCAGTCTCAATGACTTCCCTCTACCATCACCAAGTACTTTTCGGTTGGCAGCCCCCTTGGGGGGAAAATTAGCACTTCATGCTCAAAATTGGCAGTTAATAACCCAGGACAAGTGGGTATTAAACATAGTATCCCAGGGGTACAGTTTTCATTTCCATACTTTGCCAATTCCAAACGGTTGGCCAGATCTGCCACAAAATCAATGGGCAGAGGCTTAGAAACAAGTTACGTCCCTCTTGGATATGGGGGCTGTTCAACCAGTACCAGAACAGGAAAAAGGACAAGGGTTTTATTCAAGACTGTTCCTGGCACCCAGAAAAGACAATGCCTGGCGTCCAATACTGGACTTATCAATTTTGAATACATTCCTGGACATTCCAAAATTCAAAATGCTGACTTTACAACAGCAACTGCCCATGCTGGGCAAGAACACTTGGTTAGTGACTCTAGACTTAAGAGGCATACCTGCGTATCCCAATAAGGGAATCGTGCAGAAGATACCTCCGCTTCAAGGCAGGTTTTATGCATTAACAATTCTCTGCACTGCCATTTGGCTTATCTACTGCGCCCAGGGTCTTTACAAAGTGCCTGGCACCAGTAATTGCATTTTGCAGACAAAGAAGCATACAAATCTATCCTTATTTGGACGACTGTCTCATTCAAGCAGAAAACAAGGACATTCTTCTTCAACATTTGGCATTTGTAAAAAGGCTTCTAACATGCCTAGGGTACACATTAAATGAAAAGAAATCACAACTGGTACCCTCTCAAAAAATTACATTCCTGGGTGCAAGCTTGAATACAACTGCCCAGATGGCTTACCTTGTGCCGGACAAACAAAGGCAACTGACTGTATACTTCAAACAGATGGCAACAAAAACCCAGTTATCTGCAAGACAAATTCTACAGGCTTTGGGGTTCATGGCATCCTGCATTCTACTAATTCCATATGCAAGACTGCATATGAGGAAACTACAATGGTATCTAAAAAGTTTATGGAGTCAACATTGTCACAGTCTGGAAACAATTATTCCTCTCATTCCCTGCCTACAACAGGAGTTTCTTTGGTGGGCAGAGACATGTCACCAAAACAAGGGATGGTCTTTCACTCTACCCCTGCCACCAAAACCCTAACTACAGACATGTCAGACTATGCTTGGTGGGGTCCACCTGGCGGGGAGATGCATTCAGGGCATATGGAGCCCAAAACAAATGCATCTGCATATCAACCAAAAAGAGATGTTAACTGTTCAGAATGCCCTGACATTCTTCAAGGACTTGCGTCATCCAGGACAACTACGGATAAAGACGGATAACACCACGGTTATGTGGTACATAAACAAGCAGGGGAGTAAATATTCATACCCCCTTTGCAGACTAGCCATGGCATTGTGGAACACAGCCTTGACCTACCAAGTACATCTTCAGGCTCAATTCCTGCCAGGAAACAAAATACTCTGGCAGACGACCTAAGCAGAAATCCTTTTGGACCCTCACGAGTGGAAACTGGATCCACAAGTCTTCAGTATGATAACAGAGAAATGGGGGAGCCCAGACATCTATTTGCCTCTCCCCAAAATTATCAACTGGACAAATTCTGCACAAGGACTTATCACAGACAAGCATGGAAAGTGGATGCCCTATCCTTCAGTTGGAAAAACCCATCAGTCTACGCCTTTACTCCTCTGCCTCTTCTTCCCAAGGTCTTACTAAAGGTCAGACAGGAAAAAAACAAAAATGATCCTAATTGCCCCGGACTGGTCTCGCCAGCACTAGTACCCAATTCTAAGGAATATGTATCAGCTCCATCCTTGGTACTTGCCTTAAATGCCTCATCTACTGTCTCAGCAGAGCAATCAAATTCTGCACACTCCGCTCCAAACTCTGAACCTGGCAGCATGGCTGATCATGTAATTATTCAAACAACACCTGTCAGTAAATCTGTGATGGATGTCATTTTGGAAGCCAGAAGGCCTAGTACTAGAAAATCTTATGCTGATAAATGGAAGAGATTCTGTGCTTGGAACAAAGCACAAAGAACAGACACAGCAAAGCCAAATATTCCTCAGGTTTTACAATACTTGACTAAGATGCTTGACAAGGGCCTATCTTTTTTTCAATAAAAATCCATGCCTCTGCCATCTCGGCTCATTACAACACGGAGCCTCCCATCTTTTCTCATCCTCTGCTAAAACAGTATCTTAGATGGGCCAAAAATTTAAGGCCTCCCAGAAGATCACCAACTCCTGCATGGGACCTCAATTTTGTGCAGGAAAAACTCACCCTGCCTCCTTTTGAACCAGCAGCTACTGTGGATATACATTTTTTTATCTTGGAAAACTGCTTTCCTTTTGGCAATCACTTCAGCAAGAAGGGTTTCAGAATTACAGGCCCTCATGGCTGTGGAGCCTTTTATTACATTTTACCCGGACAGGGTGTCCCTCAGGACCAATTCTTCCTTTTTGCCTAAGGTGGTATCTAGCGTGGCTCTTAACCAAACATTAACATTTACCAACAAATCCGCAGAGCAAGGGGGAGCGGATTCTGTATTCCTTGGACATATACAGACAACTAAGATTCTACTTAAACAGGACCAAATCTCTAAGAAAGTCTGAGCAACTACTGGTGGCATTTGCTGCAGGATCAGAGGGGAAGGCTATATCAAAGCAGACTATTTCTAAGTTGATAAGCCACTGGATTCGTTTCTGCTACTTGCATCATGGTAAACCAGTGCCCAAAGGAATCAGGTCACATTCCACCAGGGCTGCCTGTACCTCAGCATCTTTTCTCAGAGGAGTTCCCGCCAAAGACATTCTAGAAGCTGCTACTTGGAGCTCTGTTCATACTTTTACAAAGCATTATCATTTGCCTCTCTTCTCTAAGTCCAGAGCAGGCTTTGCCACTGCAGTTCTTCAGGGCCTTATAGCCGCTCCTAATGCTATTTAGCTCCATCCTCCCATCCATAGCTTTGGGATTCTACCCAACTGTAATGACTGCAACAGTGAAACACGAAGAACATAGTACAGTTGTGTACACTTACCATAAATGTAAATGTTTCAGTGTATTCACTGTTGCAGTCTGGGTTACCCACCCGCCATCCCCCTTTTTTCAAGAACTTCTCTTTCCTTCACTATATTCTAAATCCTTTGTGGTGTATTTGCTTTTAGATGAAGATAAAGTTTATGTTGCTAAAAGTACATTTATTTATATATTGCTGTATATACATATATATATATATATATATATATATATATATATATATATATATATATATATATATATATATATATATATATATATATATATATATATATATACATATATATATATATATATATATATATATATATATATATATATATATATTGCTCCCCATTTGGAGGGCACCTGACATCTGGGTAAGAAAAACTGAAGAAAATGGTGTCTGCTGCATGTTTTATACCCCTGATGACCTGACGTCATGGAAGAGGAGACAGGAACCAAGACTTTGATATTCAGGCTGACTGAGGGCAACCTGCCAGCAGATTACCCAAATGTAATGACTGCAACAGTGAATACACTCGAACATCTATATTTATGGTAAGTGTACACAACTGTACTTTCTCTGCACTGCCCTTTGGCTTATCTACTGCGCCAAGGGTATTCGGAAAGTGTCTAGCTCCAGTTATTGCATTTTGCAGGCAAAGAAATGTTCAAATATACCCATACCTGGACGATTGTCTAATTCAGGCAGAAAGCCAGGACATACTTTTGAATCATCTGGCCTTTGTAAAAAGGGTTCAGACTTGTCTGGGGTACACCATAAACGAAAATAAATCACACCTGGTACACTGTCAATAAATTATATTCCTGGGAGCAAGCTTGAATACAACTTCCCAGATGGCTTACCTCACACCAGAGAAACAAATTCATTTATAAACCTACTTCAAACAAGTGGCCACAAAAACCCTGCTTATCTGCAAGACGAATACTGCAAGCCTTGGGGTTCATGGCCTCCTGCATTCTTTTAATTTCATATTCTGGACAAAGGCCTATCCTTCTCATCAATTAAGATCCACGCCTCTGCATGTGAGGAAACTACAGTGGTATCTTAAAAGCCTATGTGTCAACATTCTCAGGACCTAGAAACAATGATTCCTATCATACCTTACCTACGCCTAGAGTTCCTTTGGTGGACAGAGGACTGCCACCAAAACGAGGGACTACCTTTCACACCACCCCCTGCCGCCCAAACCCTAACAACAGATGAATCAGACTATGCATGGGGGGCTCACCTGGCAGGGGAAGTGCATTCAGGGCAAATGGAACCCAAGTCAAATGCACATGCATATCATTCAGAAAGAGATGTTAGCTGTACAGAATGCTCTGACGGCCTTCAAGGACCACATTCTTCCAGGACAACTAATGGTAAAGACAGACACCACTGTTATGTGGTACATAAACAAGCAGGGGGGGGGTACACATTCTTAGCCCCTCTGCAGACTAGCTATGGCATTGTGGAACACAGCCTTGAGCTACCAAGTGCACCTACAAGCTCAATTCCTGGCAGGAAAATTAAATACACTGGCAGACGGTCTAAGCAGAAACCTCATGGACCCACACTAGTGGAAACTGGAACAAAGGATTTTCAACATGTTGACAAGCAAATGGGGGAGCCCAGATATAGACCTGTTTGCCTGTCCGCAGAATTACCAATTGGACAAATTTTGCACAAGGACTCCCCACAAACATAGCTTTATAGGTTGGTACTAGGCTATCGGCCCTAGGGGCCTGTACAAGCCTAGCCATAACAATTCCCTGGCTATTTCTTCCCACACTATTTACTTCCCTGGACCCTTGTCTAGCAGGGCGACTGACGTGATCCCCGGGGTGAATTTCCTTTCTCCCATCCAATCATCAAGCCTGGAAAGTGGATGCTCTGTCCTTCAGCTGGAAAAACCTATCAGTCTATGCCTTCCCCCCTCTGCCTCTGCTCTCCAAATTAATGCTAAAAATCAAACAGGACAAACCAAGGATGATTTTGATTGCTCCCGACTGGCCGCACCAACACTGGTACCCCCTCCTGCGCAGTGTGTCACTGTTATCTCCATGGCTTCTGCCTCAGACTCCTTCCCTGCTGTCTCAGCAGGAGAACCAGATTCTGCACCCTCAGCTTCTAACACTGAACCTTGCAGCCTGGCTAATTACTTATTCTCTCCTTTACCATCCCTCAGCAAACCTGTGATGGATATCATTTTAGAGGCAAGGAGGCCTAGTACTAGAAAATCTTATGCTGAGAAATGGAAAATATTCTGTGCCTGGAACCAGTCTCAAGGGATGAGCACAGCAGCACCCTATTTACCTCAGATTTTACAATACTTAACTGAGATGCTTCACAAGGGCCTGTCCTTTTCCTCCATTAAAAGCCACGCCTCAGCCGTTTCAGCTCATTATAATGCAGAACCTCCCCTCTTCTCTCATCTACTGCTCCAGCAGTTCCTCAGAGGGGCCAAAAATTTGAGACCACCCAGGAGAGCTCCAACCCCAACCTGAGACCTTAACTTGGTCTTGGAGAAACTCACTCTACCTTCTTTCAAGCCAGCTGCTACAGCAGACTTAAAATTTCTTTCTTGCAAAACAGCTTTCCTTTTAGCAATCACTTCAGCTAGAAGGGTATCTGAATTACAGGCACTTATGGCAGTGGAGCCTTTCATCATCTTTCATGCAGACAGGGTGTCCCTCAGAACCAATCCATCCTTCATACCCAAGGTGTTATCCAGTGTGTCTCTTAATCAGTCCATTAATTTGCCAACCTTCTTTCCCAATCCACAGAATAAAGGGGAACGGATACTGCATTCCTTAGATGTGCACAGACAACTTAGATTCTACTTGGACAGGACTAAACCTCAAAGGAAATCTGAACAACTGCTGGTGGCATTTGCTGCAGGGGCAGAGGGGGAAGGCAATTTCAAAGCAAACCATTTCTAAATGGATAAGCCATTGCATTCATTTCTGCTATAAGCACCATGGAAAACCTATCCCCCAGGGGATCAGACCTCACTCCACCAGGGCTGCATCTACCTCTACAGCCTTTCTCAGAGGTGTTCCTACCAGGGACATCCTAGAAGCTGCTACCTGGAGTTCTTTACATAACTTTCACCAAGCATTATAATTTGCCAATTTTCTCTAAATCCAGAGCTGGCTTTGCCGCTGCAGTCTTGCAGGGCCTTATAGCTGGCCCTAATGCTATCTAAATTCCTCCTCCCAACCATAGCTTTGGGAATCTACCCAAATGTAATGACTGCAACAGTGAAACACGAAGAAAATAGTACAGTTGTGTACACTTACCATAAATGTAGATGTTCGAGTGTATTCATCGTTGCAGTCCTGGATGTTCATAGTGTTACACTGCTGCAGTCATTACACTTGGGTTATCCTGCCGTCAGGCGGTCCCGCAGAGTTCCAAAGTCTTGGCCCGGTGTCGGTTGCTGTCGCTTCTTACCTGACGTCAGTGCGTCAGGGGTATATAAGATGCATCCAACGCCATTTTCTTCAGTCTTTCTTGCCGCGCGGTGCCCGAAGCAAAAGCAGTTCGCAAGTGCCGGTCGGCCAACTCCTGAGATTTTCGAAGTCGAATTTCAGATCCAAAGTCTTCAATAAAGCTAAGTACCCCATTGGGGAAATTTTTTTCTTGCCTCAAACCGATGTCAGAAAAAAGTTAATAATTGTATTTCTTATGGGAAGCAAATACCTCATAAGGACTTTCACTCTTACTGTATTCCATGCCTGGGCCCTGATCGCGGTGTCACTAGTTGTCGGTTTTGTGCCAGATTTAATAAACGCACTATAAAACGACATTTTGATTTTGCTTTGCACTACTTTGGCCGAAGGTTCAATTATACAATGCTGTCGGAACAACTGATGACCGCAATTCATAAAAAACGCAAGGACAAGGATAAAGACAGGCATCCGAGGTCCAAAACGACGACGAAACCTCTTCTAGGCCAGTCGCCGGTTCTCAGTGAGACGCATTTCCAGCCCTGACACCCGCTACCTCAGAGCCACAGGCCACCTCCGACTCCCACGTGGAGACAACTAGGCCTCTGGAAACTCAAGGTATTGGGCCTGTGGAAACTAATCCCTCAGATGGGTCTGGAGCTGCTGAGCAGGCATCGGCTTCTGAGGGTGTTTTCAGACCTTCACAACTTACCATTAAAGCACCAGCCAAGACAAAAACACCATTAAAGACAAAGAAGCAACTACAGCATTCTCCTGGACAGTCCTCCATGCCTAAAAAGCAGATGCTCAAAATGGCCGAAGACCTCATTACTCTAATCAGGGGTTCCCATTCCCCCTCCTGAGAAAAGGCCTAGGCAGGATACAGACTATGATTCCTCTGATCAGGTTTCCATTTCCTCTGATTCCTCTTCAGACCAGGGATACTCTCTACCCCCCCTATGAGGACTCTAATGCTGAAGAATCTATCCCTTTAGCCTCTCCTCCTGAGGATTACTCTTTTGGGGAAACTTTACATGCCATGAGGGAACATTTCCATTGGGAAAGTCAGGATTATTCAGAATCCAAGAAAAGGCTCAGGGACTTCCTTTTATTGCCTCAGCATAGGCCCCTTGCTATTCCGCCTGTTTTAGATATTGTGGATGATGTGTTCTCTGAATCCAGCTTATCTCCTGATTCTTTGCCCCCTGCACCAGCCAAACCAGATAGGTACTACAGAGTCCCTGACTCTCTCAAGTTTCTTTATAAAAACCCTTCTGCTGACCCAGAAACCATTTCCCAGGGTCCCAAAGGGGTTAAGGCTTCCATTGCAAAAAATCCAGTCCCCTTTGACAGCAATTCTAGAGTATTGGATAGATGGGGGAAGAAAGTTTACACTTCTGCAACTTTAGCAGTAAGGGCTTTAAATTGCCAGTTTCACATGCTTATGTACCAACAATATTTAATGGCTCAGTTAAAACAGAAAATGCTTACAAGCTCAGAAGCTCCTGACTATAAAGAAATGCAGTATTCATTGCATGCAGTTGAACAGGTGGGAAAACATACTCTGCAATGTGGTTTTGATTCTTTAGAGGCCTCTTGTAGAGCTACAGTTACAGGTTCTTTGATTCGAAGACATGCTTGGTTAAAAGAACAGAGTTTATCTGATTATGTTAAGGCAAAATTATTGGATGCTCCTTTACAACATGATACATTGTTTGGTGTTAAAGCAGAAGAGGTGTTAAAGAAAATGGAGGATAAAGCTAAGTCTATGCAAACAGTCAAAGATTTCTTACAGGTACAGCCACCTCGATTTAGCAGAAATTAGCCTACAAAGAATTGGTCCTTTCCAGTGTCAGATAGGCCACATAGAGGCAGATTCAGACGCCCAAGAGCCAGATCTCAACCCCAAGGTTCTAACAGACGATGACAGTGGGGTTCCCTAACCCCAAAAGGAGGTGAGGACAAATCTCAACCATACAGGAAACAGTCCCAGTGACTTCCCCCTTCATACGCCAAGCACTTCCCTTTTGGCAGCACCCTTAGGGGGAAAACTAGCACTTTTTTATCAAAATTGGCAGACAATCACCCAGGACAAATGGGCTCTGAATATTGTGTCTCAAGGTTACAGGTTCCACTTTCACACTTTACCAAGGCTAAAAGGAATGCCAAACCTGCCACAAAATCAATGAGCAGAGGCTCAAAAACAGATATCAGCCCTCATGGACATGAGAGCTATTCAAAAAGTACCACAGCAGGAACAAGGACAAGGATTTTACTCAAGACTCTTCCTGGTCCCCAGAAAGGACAAAGCCTGAAGACCCATACTAGACCTTTCAACTCTAAACACTTACCTGGAGATTCCGAAATTCAAAATGTTGACACTACAGCAGCTTCTTCCCATGCTGGGCAAGAAGGCTTGGCTTGTTACTCTGGACCTCAAAGAGGCATACCTGCATGTCCCTATCAGACAAAATTGCAGAAGATACCTCAGATTCAAAGCTGGTACAATGCACTACCAATTCTCTGCACTGCCCTTTGGCTTATCTACTGCACCCAGGGTCTTTACAAAGTGCCTGGCACCAGTAATTGCATTTTGCAGACAAAAAGGAATTCAAATATATCCATACCTGGATGACTGCCGCATTCAAGCAGAGAGAGAGCAAGGGCATTCTTCTAAAGCATCTTGCATTTGTAAAAAGGTTGCTAATTTCTCTAGGGTACACAGTAAACGAAAATAAGTAAAAACTAGTGCCCTCACAACAGATAATATTCCTGGGTGCCAGCTTAAATACAACGGCCCAGATGGCTTATCTCACACCAGACAAACAAGGACAACTGACTCAATATTTTCAACTAATGGCAAAAAAGTCCCATCTCCCTGTAAGAAAAATTCTGCAGGCCCTGGGATTCATGGCATCCTGCATACTACTAATTCCATATGCCAGACTGCATATGAGGAAATTACAATGGTACCTAAAAAGTGTTTGGACTCAGCACTCTCACAGCTTAGAAGCAGTAATACCAATAATTCCCTGCCTACAACAGGAGTTTCAATGGTGGATACAGGCATGTCACCTCAACAAGGGTCAGCCTTTCACTCTACCCACAGCCAGGCAGACACTAACAGATGCTTCAGACTACGCCTGGGGAGCACACATGTCAGGAAAATGTATTCAGGGCAAGTGGACAACAGACCAAATGCATCTTCACATCAATCAAAAAGAGCTGTTGGCT
Organism: Protopterus annectens; assembly: GCF_019279795.1. Lineage (NCBI taxonomy): Eukaryota > Metazoa > Chordata > Ceratodontiformes > Protopteridae > Protopterus > Protopterus annectens. Next base: position 538,901,068 of record NC_056733.1, read on the forward strand.
GTTCAAAATGCCCTAACAGCTTTCAAGGGCCTTCTGCATCCAGGACATTTATTATTAAAGACAGACAACACCACAGTAATGTGGTACATTAGCAAGGGGGCACTCATTCTTACCCCCTATGCAGGCAAGACATGACCTTGTGGAACACAGCTCTAACTTGTCAAGTTCATCTGCAAGCACAATTCCTGCCAGGAAAGAAAAATACTATGGCAGATGATCTAAGCAGAAATATCATGGACCCTCACGAATGGAAATGGAATCCACAAATCTTCAGCATGGTAACGCAAAAATGGGGGTGCCCAGACATAGATCTTTTTGCCTCCCCACTGAATTGCCAACTACAAAAATTCTGCACAAGGACTTGTCACACAAGCATGGAAAGTGGATGCTGTCTTGTTCAGCTGGAAAAGCCTAAAAGTTTATGCCTTCCCACCACTGCCTCTCCTTTCGAAGGTACTCCTAAAAGCCAGACAAGAAAAACCACAGATGATCCTGATTGCTCCAGACTGGCCACGCCAGCACTGGTACCCAATCTTAAAGAACTTGCTCAAGGCCCACCATGGATTTTGCCTCAATTTCCACCCTTTCGACTCAACAAAACAATCAGATCCTGCACGCTCAGCTCAAAACCCTAAACCTGGCAGCATGGCAGATTCATTAGTCAAACAGGCACCACCTCTCTCTAAAGCTGTTATGGATGTCATTTTGAAGGCCAGGAGGCCTAGCACCAGGAAATCTTACTCAGAAAAATGGAAGAGATTCTGTGCCTGGAACCAGGCTCAAAACCTTGACCCTCTTGTCCCAAACATTCCTCAGATTTTGCAATACTTAACTGAGATGCTGGACAAAGGCCTATCCTTCTCATCAATTAAGATCCACACCTCTGCCATTTCAGCACATTACAACACGGATCCTCCTTTATTCTCTCATCCCTTGCTTAAAGCAGTACCTCAGAGGGGATAAAAACATAAGACCGCCCCAGAGAGCACCAACACCAACTTGGGACCTCAATTTTGTTTTGGAAAAACTGACCCTGCCACCTTTTGAGCCAGCCAATACAGCCAATCTAAAATGTTTATCTTGGAAAACAGCTCTGCTCCTGGCAGTAACTTCAGCACGAAGAGTCTCAGAGCTACAAGCATTAATGGCAGTGGAACCTTTTATAATTTTTTCATCAGGACAGGGTTTCTTTAAGGACAAACCCTACCTTTATGCCAAAGGTAGTATCTAGTGTGGCTCTTAAACAAACCATCCATTTGCCAACTTTTTATCCAAATCCCCAGAATAAAGGGGAGAAATTTCTGCACTCTTTGGACATACACAGGCAGCTATGCTTCTACTTGGGCAAAACAAAAGCTTTCAGGAAAGCTGAGCAACTGTTTGTAGCATATGCTGCAGGATCACATGGCAAGGCTATTTCAAAGCAGACCATCTCCAAATGGATAGGGCACTGTATTCGTTACTGCTACACACAGCATGGGAAATCTGTCCCTAATAACATTAGGCCACATTCTACCAGAGCAACAGCCACCTCAACAGCCTTTCTCAGAGGAGTACCAACCAAGGAAGTTTTGGAGGCTGCAACTTGGAGTTCAGTGCACACCTTTACCAAGCATTACCACTTGCCTCTTTACTCTAAATCTAGAGCAGAATTTGCCACTGCAGTTCTGCAAGGCCTCATAGCCAAACCTAACTCTTTATAGACCAGCCACCCAACCTCAGCTTTGGGATTCTACCCAAGTGTAATGACTGCAGCAGTGTAACACGATGAACATAGTACAGTTTTGTACCTACCATAAATGTAGATGTTCGAGTATTCACACTGCTGCAGTCCAGGTTACCCTCCCTCCATTCCCTCTGTCCTAGCTGGACTTATCTCTACCTTTCTATCCTATACAACCTTTGTGGTGTATTTGCTTGTAACTGAAGGTATTGTTTTCTTTTTATATATATATATATATATATATATATATATATATATATATATGTATGTTTTATTAGCAATATGTATTGCCTACCTCCTTGGGGGCACCTGACATCTGGGGCAAGAAAAACTGAAGAAAATGGCGTTGGATGCATCTTATATACCCCTGGCGCACTGACGTCAGGGAAGAAGCGACAACAACCGATACCAGACCAAGAATTTGGAACTCTGGCTGACTGCGGGACCGCCTGATGGCAGGATAACCCAAGTGTAATGACTGCAGCAGTTGAACACTTGAACATCTACATTTATGGTAGGTACAAAACTGTACTTTACCCTCCCTCCAGCCCCCCTAACTTCTCTTGGCTATACCTCTACTTTCCTTTACTATGCTTAAAAGCCTTTTTGATGTATTTGCTTTTTTGTTAGAGGTCTAGCTTTGTACTTTTATATTTAATTGCTTCCCATTAGGGGGCACCTGACATCTGGGGCAAGAAAAACTGATGTAATGGCGTCGGCTGCATGTTTTATACCCCTGACGACCTGATGTTATGGAAGAAGGGACAGCAACTGATGCACTACCCAATACTTTGTTAATCAGGCCGACTGAGGGCTACCTGCAAGCAGATATCACAAATGTATTGCCTGCAACAGTGAATACACTTGAACACCTACATTTGTGGTAAGTGTACACAACTGTACTTTCCTCCTCTTCAAAGACGGAGTGCTAAGCCACCCCCTTGTGGTAAGAACTCAAAATGACTTTACATCTCCACCTCTTACCTCTCCCACCTGCTTGTGCCCCTAGGAGGAAAACTCTCCTTCCATGGAAACAACTGGACCTGTATTGCGAACGACCGATGGTACCTCAACATAGTCTCCCAGGGATACATGTTTTATTTCCACACACTGCCAACCCCAAAACGGTTCCCAGTTCTTCTTTGAAACCACTGGGCAGAGGCCAAAAAGCAAGTCCTTTCCCTGCTCTCCATGAGGGCAATACAGCATGTTCCTCAAACCAAATAGGTCAAGGTTTCTATTCCGGACTCTTCCTAGTACCCAGAAAAGAGGACACCTGGCGCTCAATCCTAGATCTATCCATTATAAACACCTTTCTGGTGATACCAAAATTCAAAATGCTCACCCTCCAGCAGCCTCTTCCTATGCTTTCCAAAGATGCTTGTTTAGCCTAGGCACCCTAGACCTAAAAAGAGGCCTACCTACACATCCCAATCAGGGAATCTTGCAGGAAATATTGACGTTTCAGGGCAGGATCTATGCACTTTCAGTTCTCTGCGCTTCCCTTTGGCTTTTCCACTGCTCCCAGAGTTTTCACAAAATGTGTGGCTCCAGCTATTGCCTTTTGCAGACAAAGAAATATTAAAATTTACTTCTACTTAGACGATTGCCTGATTCAGGCAGACAGTCAGGAAAAGCTGTTAAAACACCTGACCTTTGTAAAAGACCTACTGACCTCCCTGTCTATCAACAAAACAAATCAAAATTAGTCCTCACGCAAAAATTTGTATTCCTGGGAGCAAGCCTGGACACAGCATTGCAGATGGCATTCCTTACTCCTGAAAAACAAGCCTTCCTGACAGGCTACTTCTCTCAACTAGCCACCAGAACCCAGTTATCTGCAAGGAAAATCCTGCAAGCTCTAGGATTCATGGCCTCCTGCATTCTACTCATTCCATATGCCAAGCTGCATATGAAGAAACTAAAATGGTACCTTAAAAAGCCTTTGGTGTCAACACTCTCAAGACCTGGAAACTATCATAACTGTGATACCCTGTGTAAGGAAAGATTTTCTTTGGTGGGCAGCAGCATGAAACCACAACAAGGGACTTCCCTTCTCACAACCCCACGCCATCCAGACCCTAACGACAGATGCATCAGACTATGCCTGGGGGGCACATCTGGGAGACAAGTGCATTCAGGGCCACTGGAGCCCAAATCAAATTAATCTGCACACCAACCAAAAATAGATGCTAGCTTTTCAGCACGCTCTGACAGCTTTCAGATCCCTTCTCTCACCTGGACCCCTGCTAATAAAAACAGACAACACCACAGTTATGTGGTACATCAACAAGCAGGGGGGAACTCACTCTTACCCACTCTGCAGGCTAGTCATGATACTGTGGAACACTGCATTGGACATGCAGCTCCATCTACAAGCTCGATTCCTGCCAGGCAAACAAAACCCTCTCGCAGACGACTTGAGCAGAAATCTCCTAGATCCACATGAGTGGCAATTAAATCCCAGCACTTTCAGCCTGTTAACCCAGAAATGGGTGATACCTGAGGTAGACCTTTTTGCCTCCCCCTACAATCACCAGATCAGCAAATTCTGCACCAGGACACCACACAGCAGAGTATGGAAAGTGGATGCCCTATCTTTCCAGTGGGTAAACCTCTCAATTTATGCCTTTCCCCCTTTGCCTCTTCTTTTAAAAATACTACTCAAGACAGGACAGACCAAGGGCAATCCTGATTGCTCCAGATTGGCCACGCCAGCACTGGTACCCACTACTGCGCAGCCCGTCACCGGTGCCACCATGGCATCTACCTCAGATCCTAACCCTCCTCACTCATCAGGAGGGACTGATCCTGCATCTGCAACTGCAAACCCTGAACCTTACAGCCTTGCTTATTCCTTGAATTCTCCCCCAGTGACCAGCCTAAGCAAGCAGGTACTGGACGTCATTCTGGAAGCCAGAAGACCCAGAACAAGGAAATCCTATACTGGTAAGTGGTAAAGGTATCGTTCCTGGATTCGTTCTAAAGGAGCAGATGCTACTCTGCCCTCCTTACCTTTAATTCATAGATTCATAGATTAGCACTAGGGTAACTGCCCTTGTGGGCCATTGTCAGCCTAGCCGATTATCCCATGTGAGAATCAAACCCTGCACCTTATGTTTGTAAGGTAAACACCTTAACCATTATGCCAACCTCCCACTAATCCTGGATTACCTAGCAGATCTACTCCACAGAGGCCTTTCCTTCTCTTCCATTAAGATCCATGCCTCTGCCATCTCTGCTCATTACAACACTGAGCCACTTCTCTTCTCTCACCCTCTCATCAAACAGTTCCTGAGAGGGGCAAACAACTTACGGCCACCAAGGAGAACACCCACCCCGTCTTGGGATCTTAACTTTGTACTGGAAAAGCTCATGCTCCCCCCTTTGAACAGCAGCATCAACAGAGTTAAAATTCCTCTCTTGGAAAACAGCCTTGCTTTTGGCCATCACTTCAGCTAGAAGTGTGTCTGAGCTCCAAGCACTTATGACTGTGGAACCCTTCGTTATTTTTCATGCTGACAGGGTCTCCCTCAGAACTAACCCTACTTTTATGCCTAAAGTGGTGTCCAGTGTAGCTCTCAACCAATCTATCCATTTGCCAACTTTATTTCCCAGTCCTCAAAATAAAGGGGAAAGGATTCTGCACTCTTTAGATGTGCATAGACAACTCGATGCTACCTTGACAGGACTAAGCCCTTCAGAAAATCTGACCAACTACTACTCAGCTGTGCACCTGGTGCAGAGGGCAAGGCCATATCTAAACAAACTATTTCCAAATGGATAGCGCACTGTATCCATTTCTGTTGCAAACAGCATGGGAAATCAACCCCCTCAGGGGGTCAGAACACATTCCACCAGGGCAACCTCTACCTCTACAGCATTCCTCAGGGGAGTCCCTACCAGGACATTCTGGAAGCTGCTACCTGGAGTTCTGTTCATACCTTCACCAAGCATTACCACCTGCCTATCTTTTCCAAATACAGGGCAGGTTTTGCTACAGCTGTCCTGCAGGGCATACTAACCAGCCCCATCTCTTCTTGACTGCCTCCACCCATTCTTCATCTTTGGGAATCAACTCAAGTGTGATGACTGCAACAGTGAAACACGAAGAACATAGTACAGTTTGTGTACACTTACCATAAATTTAGATGATGTAATGTGATCCTATCTCGCCTACATTCATTACTGATGGGCTCGGAGCTGATTCTCGGCTCCGACTCGGCCGCTGTAACAAGCACGAAGTCTCTCATTGGCTGGGCCAACCCTGTATCCCAGGATGCACCACACCCAAACCCCCAAATCTCGTTTGCCGCTCCTGGAGTATCGACGTGGTCTCAACTTGGCTGTGGCTAAGTACCATCTTTTTGATCGTTCTTGGCTGGTTTTTGTAGGAGAATTTATATCCAAAACCTATTTTAATAGCTACGTTGTTGTATTGACTTTGTGTCTGAGTGGGACTGTTGTTTTTTCTTGTTGTGTGGTGGTCCTTCTGTTTGGCGGGCAAGGCCCGTTTAAGTTAGAGGGCCTTTGCCCCATCTGGTGTCTCGGCATTTAAATTAGAGCCGTTCCTCCCTTTCCTCCTACGTGTTTGTGTTGTTTTGTGATGTCTACTAAAGAGCAGAAAGAACATAAGCCATCGGGCTTTAAAAAATGTGCAAAATGTAAGTATAAAACGTCTTTGACAGACGGTCACACGATATGTGTTTATTGTCTTGGCGCCAAACACTTGCAAGAAGCTTGCAGTGTCTGTTATGCTTTCTCTTCACGGGTTTTGCAGGAGAGAAAAAATAAACTTATCCTGAAGGGTTTAATTAAACCCTCCTTTGAGGAAGCTGTAGTTTCTTCCTCTGAAAAATCCAGGGTTAAGTCAAAAAAGAAGTCCCCGGCTCCGTCCACTTCTTCGGAACCGCCGGAGAAAAGATCAAGATCTATGTCCCCTTCCTCGACTCCACTGGTCTCGGAGCCGTTGGATAAAGGGTCAAAAGCTATGTCTCCTTCCTTGGCTCCATTGATCTTGGAGTCGCAGGACTCAGGGTCGACAGCTGGGTCTCCTTCCTCGGTTCCATCGATCTCGGAGCCGCAGGAAAATGTATCTATTTCGGAGCCGGCTTCCTCAGTTCCACAACCTTCGGCGCCAAAGGAGGTTTCGGTGGTTCTCGAGCCTGCTTCGGCTCCGATCCTTTTGGAGCCGTTTCGGAGCTGTTCTCCTAGCCGTGTTTCGGATCCGATGGGAAGGGTTTCTCGACCCCATTCCGTCTCCTCCACGTCCTGCAGACTTTCAGATTCGGTTGTAGATAGGGTGGTCCAGAGGCTCCTCCAGTCGCCAGTGTTATCCAAATTATTTTCGGCTCCAGCCCAGTTGGCTCCAGAGCCTACCATGGTATCGGTTCCATTTCTTCCTCCTCTGACAACCTTGGTGTCGTCGGAGTCGGAGCATGCTGAGTCGAGTGAAATCCTTGGGTCGGCCCCGAGACCCCCTGCCAGTCTTTCAGTCCCGACCTCTGCTCCAACCTTCTCTATTCCTTCTACAGGTTTCGGCACTCGGGTGTCCTCAGTCGGGCCGGAGGGGGATATATCTGGGCCTCTGGCTTCGGCTCCGAGTCTCCCCCTTGGTGCTTTTGCTAGGGGAACCCCGACTCTGGTCATGGTTTTGGAGACGGGCCTCTCCTCCGATTCTGGGGTACCCGCCTTCGAAGCTGTGAGGAGTGCGTGCGCTGGCCAAGTCCTTGGTGACTTCACCCGAATCGGCATCTCCCTACCCGGACACTGTGACTAGAGTTTCTGGTGCCCCCCTATCTCTGGACAGCGGGGCTCCAAGGCCTGAGGACACCTCCTTGTGTGGTCCCCTGCTTTCTGAGGGCCCTTCAGAGTCCATGCCTGAAGAGCCTCCCAGAAAGAAGCTGTGTAAGAGGAAGCACCTAGACTTCCCAGATGAGTCTGTCACCTCGGATACCGACCTCGATGATGCAGAAGGGTCCCTGAAGTTGTCCTCCAATGATGTCTCGTTCTCCGATATCCTGGAGATCTTGAGACAGTGGGGCGACTGGCCATCCAAAAACCCTTCTGAGGAGGAGTCGGTCTTCCTCAAGGCCTTTGGAGCCCAGCCTTCCTCCTCCTGGGTGTCTCCACCCTTCGATGAATTGTTGGATCTTATTTGTCGAAGGGTGTGGGAAGACCATGACTCTGTGGAGCCAGTTCCTAGCCGCCCCAATAAATTTTTATCTGCGCCTCCTGGAAAAGAGTTTTTGACCAAGGGAGTACCTGTGGATGCCATGGTGGTGGCGTCTGCCACTCAGCAGGACGTGGCAGAGGCTTCTACTTCCCTCCTCCTAATAAGGAGTCTAGGAGCATGGATAGGTATGGGAAGCGTACCCTGTCTTCAGCGACCTTTACCTTGCGGTCGCTGAATTACTTGTGTCATTTTACGCGGCTCCAATGGGATCTCATAAAGGAGTTGGGAGATACCCTGTCTGGCAACTTGCCTGAGGCGTTGACCCAGTCTGTGAACACCCAGCTGTCTACCCTTTCTTCCATCGTCAACTCGTCCATGAGGCTGATATCTTATGCAGCCAAGGGGGCGGGTAGAGCAGCGAGTTCAGGCGTAGCCCTCAGGAGGCAAGCCTGGATGCACTTGTGTCATTTTGCGGAGGCTTTCAAGTCTTCTTTCACGGACGCCCCATTCGACAGGTCCTCCCTTTTTGGACCCAAGGTGAAAGACACCCTCACTAGATGTGAGCAGGAGGGCAAGACTTTGTCTGCTGTTGGGGCCCGTTTTTATCTTCCCACTAGACCTTATCCCAAGGCTCAGAGGGGAGAGAAAATGTGGTTCAGAAAATCTCAAAAGTCTTCCCCTGCCCATCAGAGTGATCCCCCCTCCAGAGGCAGAGGAGGGGGGAATTACTCCGGAAGATGTCGCCCTAGAGGCGGCGGATCCCCCTGCAATACAGGAGACCGCAAATCCTTTTGTGGTTCCTCCTTCCAACGTCCCTGAGAGATTACCCAACTGTGCATCTCCGGAGCCAGTCGGGGATCGTTTTTCGGAGCATCTTCAGGCCTGGGAGTCCATCACTCAGGACCGATGGGTGCTTCGAATAATCACGGGAGGTTATACCATTCCCTTTATCTGTTCTCCCCCACCGTCAAAGAGAATCCCGGATGTTCCACCCAGTCAACGGGATCAAGCAGCACTAGAAATCTCAAAGCTGCTAAGAAAAGGAGTCATCCAAGCAGTCCCCGCAGACCAGATCGGATCAGGAACTTACTCAAGATTATTTTTGGTGCCGAAAAGAACAGGGGACTTGAGACCCATTCTGAATCTCAGCCATTTGAACCGCTTTGTAAAGAAGTCCAAGTTCCGGATGGTCACTTTGCAATCCATTCTCCCCCTGCTGGAAAAAGGAGTATGGATGTGCGCCATAGATCTCAAGGACGCCTATTATCACATCAAGATACACAAGGCCTCCAGGCATCATTTACGCTTCCGGCTGGATGCCAGTCATTTTCAATTCCAGGCCCTGCCCTTTGGTCTCACCACAGCCCCCAGGGTGTTTACCAAGTGTTTGGCAGTGGTGACTGCTCACCTGAGATGTCTAGGATTCCAGGTGTTTCCTTATCTAGACGACTGGCTACTCACTGCCCCCACCAGGCATCTACTTATTCAAGCCATGATAACTACCATCAAATTGGGACATCTACTAGGAGTTACTTTCATTTGGGCAAAATCTGTGTTGCTGCCATCACAGCGTGTTGCCTTTATTGGCGCAGAGCTAGACTCTTTAAAGATGCGAGCATTTCTACCCAGGGAGAGATTAAAGGTGTTGCAGGCCCAAGTTCTGGCCTTACTGCCCCGAAAAAAAGCCCAAGCCAGAACGGTTCTTCAGTTGTTGGGAACAATGGCGGCTACCATTCTTCTAGTCCCTCTTGCCAGGTTACACATGCGAATACTTCAATGGCTCCTTTCGGTCCAGTGGTCATATCAGGAACTGCCCTTGTCCCATCCCATCTTCATCACGGAGAAATGCTGACAAGATCTTCTTTGGTGGCTTCTCCCCTCCAATCTGAATCAAGGGAGATCGTTCATCCCCCCTTTCCCCGCTGCCACGGTAACCACGGACACCTCCCAGATAGGGTGGGGGGGCATTATCTGGGCAGAACGGTCCAAGGTACCTGGCAAGATCACGAGACTCACTTGCATATCAATGTTCTGGAGATGAGAGAGGTGCTTCTAGCGTTGCGGGCACTACACAGCTTTCTTCCCCAGGGAACTATTGCGATTCTTTCCAACAATATGTCGGTTGTCTGGTATCTGAACAAACGGGGGGGGGGGGGCACGTCCTATCCCCTTTGCAGGGAAGCCATGAGAGTGTGGAACTGGGCGATCACTTCCCAGCATGTTCTTGTGGCAACGCACATTCTGGGGAAGTCGAACGTGATAGCAGCCAGGTTGAGCAGAGCTATTCTGATGCCTCACGAGTGGTCCCTGAACGATTGAGTGGCTGCTCAGATTTTCTCCAAGTGGGGTCTTCCCTGCTGCGACCTCTTTGCCAGTCCCCTAAATGCAAAATGCAGCCATTTTTTCACTCTGATCCCTCCTCAAGGGGAGTCGCCCAGGGATGCTCTAGTCCACAGTTGGCCCTCCGGTCTGCTCTACGCCTTCCCTCCAATCCCTCTTCTGACAAGAGTGATTCAGAAGGCAATTTGTTTGGGAAGCAGCATGATTCTGATCGCACCACACTGGCCCCGTCAAGTTTGGTTCCCCTTCCTTCGGAAGTATGCGGTGGGTGGTCCTTGGATTCTGGACCCAGCTCCAGACCTATTGACTCATCAGTCAGGGCAGCCTCATTCATCCCTCCGAACTCTCAAACTCGCTGCTTGGCTGCTCAACTTCCTGCCTTAGTCAGACAACATACTGTTACCACGGAAGTGGTACAGATTCTGTCCTCTTCTCACAAGTCTTCTACTAGGAAGATATACTCTAGTAAATGGAAGAGATTTGCAATTTGGGCCAAGCAGCGTGATCTTAATCCCCTTACAGCCCCTGTATCAGCGGCCTTAGATTTTTTGGCAACACTTTTTAGACAGGGTTCCACTGTCTCCACTATAAAGGTTCAACTGGCGGCGATCTCTATCACGTTGCTCATGAACATTCCCTCATGGGTCATAGGCTGTGTAAAGCCTTTCTGAAAGGAGCCCGGTTGATTCACCCCCCCCCCCCCCCCCGTTCTACCATGGGACTTAAATATGGTGCTCGGAGCTTTAATGTCTCCTCCCTTTGAGCCGGCAGCCACTTGCGAATTAAAATTCTCATCATGGAAGACTGCTTTTTTGGTAGCCATTACTTCAGCCAGAAGGGTTTCGGAGCTTCAAGCCCTTTCTGTCAAACCTCCTTATTTGATTTTTCATAAGGACAGAGTATCTCTGAGACTAAACCCTTCCTTTCTCCCTAAGGTCTCTTCCGTCTTTTGCCTTCAACAGTCTATTGAGCTGCCGGTCTTTTTCCCACAATTCTCCAACAAAGCAGAATACATATTTCACCAGTTGGATGTACATAGACAATTGAGGTTTTATTTGAATAGGACACAACAGGAGAGGAAATCAGATCAGTTGTTTGTGTCTCTTTCGGACAGTAGAATTGGCAGATCTGTAACCAAGTCCACCATCGCTAAGTGGTTTAGGGATTGCATCTCCTTCATTTATGCATTGACAAGTAGGGATCTTCCCTTTCCAGTGAAGGCGCATTCTACTAGGGCTATGGCAACTTCAGTGGCTTTTCACACTAGGCTGTCTGTGGATGAGATATGTGCAGCGGCTACTTGGACTTCTCCACATACCTTTATTTCTCATTACAAATTGGAAGTGGCATCTAGAGGTCGGGCTTCCTTTGGTTCCACAGTGCTCAGGAGCTTTTTCCAGTGAGCCCCCCAGGATTCAGGTGCTAGGGCGCTGAGCCATCAGTAATGAATGTAGGCGAGATAGGATCACATTACATCTCTTAGTTATGTAGTTACCATAACGATAGATGTATCTGATCCATCTCGCCTACATTCTTACGTACCCACCCCTCCTTCCCCCAACCTGTTGGACTTGGAGGAGACAAATATTCCTAGATTCTCCCGTAAGGATAATTTTTCTCTCCTCTTACAGATTTCTCTTTCTGGGTTCTGTTGGTGGAAGAATGTGTTGGGGCAAACAAGATCCGGGGGGTTGGGTGTGGTGCATCCTGGGATACAGGGTTGGCCCAGCCAATGAGAGACTTCATGCTTGTTATAGCAGCCGAGTGGCTCCGAGCCCATCAGTAATGAATGTAGGCGAGATGGATCACACACATCTATCGTTATGGTAAGTACATAACTAAGAGTTCGAGTGTATTCACTGTTGCAGTCCTGGTTTCCCACTCTCCAGCCCCTATCTCTCTCTCTCGCTCTACTTCTCTAAATGTATTACTCACCCCTTACAGGGCTATTGGTATTTACTTTTTACTGGTGGTGTTCTTTCCACCATAACTTAGCTCCCTGTTTGGGGGCTCTTGACATTTGGGGCAAGAAAAACTGATGTAATGGCGTTGGCTGCCTGTTTTTATACCCTTGACGACCTGACATCAGCCCTGGAGCGACAGCAACTGACGCAGAAATACTAATTCTCTGGTATTCGGGCCGACTGATGGCTACCTGCAGGCAGATAACCCAAGTGTGATGACTGCAACAGTGAATACACTCGAGCATCTGCATTTATGGTAAGTGTACACAACTGTACTTTTCACTCCCTCCATCTCCCTTTCTTCTCTTTCCTTACAAGGGACATATTGGTATTTAATTTCTACTGGTGGGGTTCTTACACCAGAACCTGGCTTCTGCTTGGGGGCTACTGACAGGTTAGGGCAAGAAATACTGATGTAATGGTGTTGGCTGCCTTACTTTATACTACTGACGACCTGACGTCAGTAGAAAAGCGACAGCAACCGACGCAGAAATACTATGCCTCTGGTATTGGGGCTAGCCGAGGGCTACCCTAGCAGGGATAACCCAAATGTGATGACTGCAGTAGTGAATACACTTGAACATCTACATTTATGGTAAGTGTACACAACTGTACTATTGTAGCTTAACTTACACTGTCTGCACTCATTATTGACATCGAAAATCAGAGCCTTTTGTTACATACTAGACTGCCAGAACCAGTGTTAGCCTTCCTTCCTTCATTATCCTTTCCACCAGGCTGCTACAACTATGAAAAAATAGCTGAATCGTGAAGCATCACATTATGTTCCCCAGTTTCTTAAAATCTTTGAATCCATATGACAGATTGGTGCAGTTTTTGAATCATATGATGACCATGGAGAAGAAATCATTTATGTTAAGATCGGTGTTGTCCTTTTTCTTCTGATTCAACAATGAGTCTCTGATCCGACTCGGATACAGTCTCAGCACTTCTAAACTTGTTGATACAGGGCCTTGACCCCCCCTACCCATAATCCCTCTCTGTTTCTCCTTGAATACTTCAGATCTTATTTGTCGCCTGAACCGAGCAGTTGATATTCAAGGGGCTGTGATTGACAATAAGTCAATCCAAAAATTATTTTTTCTCTATTTAAAGTATACCATAACTTTCTTTACACAATCTTACTCTAAAATAGTAATGTAGCCCATACTTTTTCTCTTTTATAGTTGTATATGAAAAAACAGGCACCACAAATTAGGAAGGAATACCACCAGGATGAAAGGAGGTAGCTGACCACTTTGTAGAAAATCTGTTTATTTAGTGCTTTCGTCTTTAGTAAAAGAACTTCATCAGAATACTGAAAGCACAGACCCAGCTCCATGTTTTATACCCAGCATGCCGTTGATGTTAATTAAACAGTTAAATTATCATCTTAAAGGACTGTGTCCCAAACTTTCCACACATATATACACAAACATTCAATCTGAAGTAGTTAACTTCATTTGTGCAGCAACCTATGGGATTCGGATCCGACCTCGGATCCGATCCGGCAGTTTTCAACAGCTTTAGATCCGAGCTCCAAGCTCCCCCCTACCCATAATCCCCTGCCAACCCTGACTGACCTCGGATCTAGTTTGCCGCGGTTATCCAACAGCAGCTTGATCTACAACTCCAGGCGTTAGAGATTTTTGTGAGAAAAAAAAATTTACCTTTTTCCTCTCCTTCTGTTTTTTGGTTGTGAGTGTTTACAGGTCCTTTTTTTGTAAAAACCCTCTTTAGTTTAACACCATATTTTTGTCATTTACCTCCCCCTTCCTTCGTGGTTCCGTTAGGGTTGTGTGTGTGGGTGTTTGGGGCCTAACGTGTGTGTTTTTCTCTCTTAGTTTAAATGACTGAGGCCCCAAAATTGATCTTTTCTAAGTGCACCGAGTGTGGTCATAAGCTGTCCCCGGCAGATGGCCACACTCTGTGTGTGTGTTGTGCCTTGGGGCTGAACACCTGTCTTCTGGTTGTTCCATCTGTGCGGCGTTCAACCCCAGGGCACTCAAGGACCGGAGGTCTAAGCTGATTCTGGCGGGTCTTCTGCCCCCGGACTCTGCTTCTACCTCTGGTCCTCCTGTGGCTCCCGCGGCGGTGGCTGCCACTCCTGCTTCCCTCCCCCCGGCCGAGACTCAACCTCCCGCCTTAGGCCCGGAGGAGAGGGAGGCCAGGAAAGAGAAAAGGAGGGAGAAGCACCACAAGCGGCGGGCCGAGGCCTCCGCTTCTGTCCCCCTGGCTAAGCGGTCTTCTCCCTCCAGGACTTCTGGGTCTCCTCCATCTCGAATCCGTTCCCCGTGCTTTTCACCGGGTCCTGAGGAGGAGGAGATCCGATCTCCTTTGAGGTCATCAAGGCAACACTCCCGTCCAGCCTCGGTGGCCTCATCGAGATCAACCCGAAGTCTCACGGATGCAGATTTGGACCGGATGATGAGAAGATTCCTCCAGGCCCAACTGCAGATGGGAGTGCTCCTGCCCCCCCCCCCCTCTGGGGGGAAGCTTGACCCCTTTTTTTGCCCCGATAGCTCCTTCACTGTCCCGCTTCCCGGGCTCGGAATCTTCGGAGCCCGGCAGCCTTGGAGCCAGGGGGTGTGTCGACACCGATAGTATCGGGTACTTCGGCGCCGACACTTCCCTCGATAGTGTCGGGTCCATTTTCTTTGGATCCGAGCTCTCAGAGCCCAGGGCTGAGCTTCAGATCCGGGGTTATCGGTATGCCTTCGGCTCTGTCCAGGTCGGAGCATACTAGTCCGTCGGATCCGATCGCTTCGGCGCCGGCCCAGATCCGTCCGTCATATCCAAGTTGAGGGTCTGCTTTCGGATCCCAGAGAGAGCAGCTCTCCCTCGGCATTCGACGTGGTGGAGAGGGCCCTGTCGAGAGATTCCAGGCCCCTGGCCCTTGCCATTGCTCCACCCTGCACTCCTTCTCTGTTGGGCCCGACTTCCATCACCCGGCCCCAGGGACAGCCTGCTCTGACGTCCCAGGTCGTTCCTTTGGAACAAGACGTGGCTGGTGAGACCTCCTCAGACAGCTCTCCCGAGGAGGTTCCTCACAAGCGAAAGTGCAAAAGGAAGCACCTGGACTCCCCCGAGTCTTTGACTGAGGACACTGATTTGGAGGAGGGGGAAGGCTCCCCAAGATCACCCCCCGAAGATGTCTCATTTGGTGACATCATGGAGATGCTCAGGATAAAGGGGGGGGTGGTCTGCCCCAAAGCCTACCTCGGACGAATCCGTGTTCCTGGAGGCATTTGAAGCAGGCCCGTCTACCTCTTGGGGTCCCCTCCGGCCGACCCCCTGGTAGATTTGATTACTACCAGGGCATGGAAGGAGCCAGACACTGTGGAGCCAGTCCCCAAGCGCCTGGACAAGATTCTTAGCCCACCCTCTGACAAGTCCCACTGGAGTAAGGGTCCTCCTGTAGATGCCATGTTGGTGGCGGCGGCCACCAAGAGGGAACTAGCTCAGGAGAGTCCCTCGGTTCATCCCCCGAGGAAGGAGTCTCGGTCGATGGACCATTTAGGGAAGCGGGTCTTTAGTTCGGCTACCTTCACTGTGAGGTCGTTGAACTACATGGCACATGTGCTTCGATTGCAGCGGGACCTTATCAAAGAGTACGCTACGTCAGCCCCCCCCCGAGTCTATGTCTGTGGAGGACAAATGTTTGCACTCCATCCGGATGGCCACTCTCCGATCCATATCAAACACCTCTATGCGGCTACTATCCCATGCCACGGAGGGAGCCGCTAGAGCCAGCGGAGCGGGCCTTGTCATGAGGCGTCAGGCCTGGCTCCGGCACTGTGATTTCGCGGAACCCTTCAAGGTGTCTTTCGCTAATGCCCCTTTCGATGGTTCTGCCCTTTTTGGCAAAACTGTTCGCGATACCTTGGTCCAGAGCGAGAAGGACAGGAAGATGTTGTCTGCTGTCGGAGTCTGCTTCTCTGCTCCCCAGAGGTCCTTCTCCAAGAACCAAAAGGGACAGAAGAAGGTGTGGCTCCGGAAGTCGCAACAGTCCCATCCCGCTCCGGACTCCCAGCCCTTCCGTGCCAGAGGAGGGCAGGGTGGACGCCTCCCTAGAGGCAGAGGGGGCCCGTGGAACTTTGGATCCAGAGAACCCTTCTTGGACCAACCCACGCAACACCCCTGAGGGGTTGCCCGACTGCTCCACTCTGGAGGCAGTCGGGGGTGTTTCTCGAAGCACCTAGCAGCTTGGGAGTCCATCATGACAGACCGCTGGGTGCTTCGCATTATATCCAGAGGATATCAGATTCCCTTTTCTCTTTACCCACGCAGCCCCAGATACCTCCCCGATATCCCACCCGATCAGAGGGAGGCCGCAGCAACAAAAATCCAACATTTGCTGAAAAAAGGAGTCATCCAACACGTCCCCCCAGACCAGTGCGGGTCGGGGTTTTACTCCAGGTTCTTCTTGGTGCCAAAAAAGACGGGGGACTTAAGACCTATCCTCGACCTCTCCCCCCTGAACTTGTCAGTAACCAAAGAGAAATTCCGCATGGTCACCCTTCAATCCAATCTCCCCCATTTGTGGGAGAACGACTGGATGTGCTCTATAGACCTCAAGGATTCGTACTACCACATTCTGATGGACAGGCGATCCAGAAGGTTCCTCCGCTTCCGGCTAGGAGCCAGTCATTTCCAATTCAGGGTCCTTCCCTTTGGTCTCACCACAGCCCCCCCAGGTTGTTCACCAAAATGTTAGCAGTGGTTGTGGCCCACCTGAGGTTCCAGGGAATCCAGGTCTTACCCGTACCTGGACGACTAGCTTCTGACCGCCCCGACAAGGCATCTACTCTGCGCTGCCAGAAACTACTTTCTTCGTCTAGCTCCCCGGCTGGGGATCACTATCAACATAGAGAAGTCGTCTCTTATCCCGACTCAGACTATAGACTTCATAGGGGCAAGATTAGACACAAACAAGCTCCGAGCTTTCTTGATCACAGACCAACTATGATCCCTGGGGCTACATGTGCGGGCCATTCTACATTCTTCAGCTCCTCCGGCGGAATTGGTCCTGAGGGCTCTAGGCTCAATGGCGGCGGCAATCAACCTTTTGCCAATGGCGCATTTGAACATGATGGTCTTGCAATGGACCCTCCAGGTCCAGTGGTCCTTCCTTCGATTTCCTCTGAGCCATCCCATTCCCCTCAGCAGGGCTTGCAAGAGGACCCTCTTATGGTGGTTCCAATCTCCGAACCTCCAGGAAGGACGCCCCTTTTCTATGGCCTCTCCCCTAACCACAGTGACCACGGACGCCTCTCGCCTTGGGTGGGGGGGGGGCATTGTTCGGGCAGGACAGTCCAAGGCACGTGGACCCCCACGGAGACCTCTCTGCATATCAATGTCCTAGAGATGAGGGCAGTGCTGTTAGCGTTGCAAGCACTTCAGCGCCTTCTTCCTGTAGGAACTATTGCGATTCAGTCAGACAAATATGTCTGTTGTCTGGTACATCAACAAACGGGGGAACCAGGTCCTACCCACACTGTCGAGAGGCCATGAGGGTGTGGGAATGGGCGATCTCCACCAACCGCTTTCTTATAGCAATGCACATTCTGGGGCGGTCCAACATCCTAGCGGACAGACTAAGTCGCACCATCCTGTTACCACACGAGTGGTCTCTGAATCCCGAGATAGCGAATCGGATTTTCGCCGAATGGGGTCAACCCTGTTGCGATCTCTTTGCTTCTCCCTCGAACACAAAATGTTATGACTACTTCGCTTTCATTTCCCCCTCCGGGGAACCTCCGAGAGACGCTGTGGTGCATGCTTGGCCTCCCGGTCTACTTTATGCTTTCCCTCCTCTTCCTCTGATGCCGAAGTTTCTGCAGAAAGCCAGCCGGTTGGGGAGCAGAGCAATCCTCATTGCCCCATTCTGGCCTCGTCAACCCTGGTTCCCTTACCTTTGGTCTCATCTGGTGAATCCTCCTTGGATTCTGGATCCCCGTCTGGATCTAATATCCCACCCCCTAGATCTCCCAGTCCCGAATCTGGACAATCTCAAGCTCACAGCTTGGCTGCTCCAGTTCCACTTGTAGCTAGGACTCCCAGTATCTCTTCCCCAGTTAAAACTATTCTAGTAGCAGCGCACAAGCCTTCTACTAGAAAGGTCTATAGTAGCAAATGGAAACGTTTCTCCATTTGGGAGGAACATCGAAATTTGGATCCTTTCACAGCTCCTTTGCCAGCGGTATTAGACTTCCTGTCAGGGCTGTTTCATCAGGGGGCTAGCTCCTCCACAGTCAAGGTTCAACTAGCAGCTATCTCTCATTATCACGTGGGAAATGAACTGGGCCTTTTGATCACCACGAAATTGTGTAAAACTTTTTTGAAGGGCATCTTTCTGCTCAGACCTCCAGTGAAGGATGTAGTCCCTCCTTGGGATTTAACGCTGGTGCTTCAGGCCTTAACAGCTCCCCCGTTTGAGCCGGCAGCTTCAGTAGATCTTAAATTCTTGTCATGGAAAACGGCTTTTCTTGTCAGTATCACCTCGGCTCGAAGGGTCTCTGAACTGCAGGCCCTGTGTGTAAAACCCCCATATTTGACTTTTCACAAGGATAGAGTCTACCTCAGGACCAGTCCCTCCTTTCTTCCCAAGATTGCCTCTGAATTGAATATTAACCAGTCCCATCAGCCTCCCAATCTACTTCCCTAATTACCAAAACAAAGGGGAATACAAGTTACACTCACTGGATGTGCATAGACAACTTCGCTTCTGCATCCACAGGACATCTGGTCATAGGCAATCTGACCAGTTGTTCGTCTCATTTGCCAAATTTAACTTGGGTAAATCTGTGTCTAAAGTCACGCTGTCTAGATGGATCTCGCAGTGTATCCTTTTAGCATATGAAAGTTCTGGCAGGCCCCCGCACCTCAGGGAGTCCATGCTCACTCTACTTGGTCTATTAGAGCTAGAGTCTCTTTGGATGATATTTGTTCGGCAGCCACTTGGGCCTCATCTCATACCTTTATCAATCACTATAAATTGGACATTATCTCCAGAGGGAGAGCATCCTTTGGCTCTGCAGTGCTCCGAAACATCCTTCCATGAAGGCTGCCCAAGGTTCAGGTAGCTGGGTTCTCTGTTCCATAGGTTGCTGCACAAATGAAGTTAACTACTTCAGATTAAGAAGTTATGTACTCACCATAACGTTCCATCTGAGTAGGTAAACTTCATTTGTCAGCAACCGTCCCTCCCTCCTGCCCCCTCACTTATCATACTCAGGTCCATGGGTGTTACCCACTTTATCTTGAAAGTATTAGTCTTCGAGCAGTATCTGCTTTTAGGCAAAGGTGATCTGAGGTCAGTCTGGGTTGGCAGGGGATTATGGGTAGGGGGAGGAGCTTGGAGCTTGGATCTAAAGCTGTTGAAAACTGCCGGCTCGGATCCGAGGTCGGATCCGAATTCCATAGGTTGCTGACAAATGAAGTTTACCTACTCAGATGGAACGTTATGGTGAGTACATAACTTCTTATTTCACCATGCCAAATTGTTAAAAACATGAAATACTTACAAAACTAAGGTTGCTTTTAGTCTTAAGACAGGACTGATTGATATATTTCCATTTAAACCAGGGTAGATAGTGGCATTTGTTTGCAGTTGCCACTGAAGCTGCTTGTATTCAAAGTAGACATCTGTGGGTCCACATCTCTGCCCCCCATCAAACTGCTAAATAATAATGAATTTGAAAAGATGTTCAGTGAACTTCTGAATGTGCAGTGATAGTGCACTGTTCATTTCTTTCTTCGCAATGTCATAATTGTGTTGATAAATTCTACTTTTTAGACCATTCTTCATCTTTCCAATATAGAAACAAATGCATTTCTGACATGCTGCTAAGTAAACAATGCTCCTACTGTTAACAGTTGAACTTTAAGTTTGATAGTACCATAATGTTCTAATATTACTTCACTACCTTCCAGTATACATTTACAGTGTGTACAACATCCACATTTTTTCATAATCCCCACTTGCTCACAGCTAATCACTCTCTGTACCATATTTTTTATACAGATATTTTTTTTTTGTATACAATGAGTGGGCTTTTCCCAACTATTGCCTTACATTCTGGTTCAGTGTCAAAGACTCCAATTGTTACATATCACTTTTTTGATGCCAGTGAAATCACTATTGTATGTTAAAATTAATGCCTTGCACATTTTGTTTTCATCAATAACAGTTGTGTTGTTTGTAGGCATTTGTTCCCTATGCATCCCAAATAATGGTAGGTAACCCCCAGTCCTCTTCTCTTTCACCTCATTGAATATATTGTTCAGGAAGGGGGTGGGGTACCCTCTTTTAATTAACATGTCATGTAAAATGTTGCATTGAACCTCAAGTTCACTGTGTTTAGACACGTGCCAAGTCTACACACTGCCCTTTCACTAAAGATTTTTTTCTGATCGATGGGATGCCAACTGCTGAAGTGTAGTAACATATTGGAATACGTAAGTTTCCTGTAGATAGTATATTTAAATTTGGTCTTAGTTTGTTTTTCCTAATAGTGACATCAAGATAGTTGACCTTTTCTTCACATACAGTCATAGTAAACTATAGGAAGTTGGTGGTGTTATGTATATACTCACAAAACTTGTCTAATTTTTCACGTGTGTCATTCCAAAAAATAATGTCATCCAAAAAGCGACCATATAAGGTCCAACTTTTTGCACATTCAGAATTTATGACATAATTTCCCAAAAGGCCAGTACAATGTTGGTGAAAATAGTTGGTGTTCAAAGATGATAAAATTGTCTAACCCCACTTCCATTAAAGTTGGTCAGAATCTGGTCTTGTTTTAGACTAGTGTACTGGCATAAATATAGGTAAAACCATTCTATTTCTATTGTGTGTAGTATCACTGAAAAGAAATCTTTGATGTCAGTCATTGCAAAGAGTGTGTCTACTTGAAATTTGTCATCGGAAACCTTAGTCAAAAAATCCCAAGAGTCTTTGAAACTGTATGTATAGTCTTCCAAGACTGTTTTTGTATGATAATCTATATATTTTGCTGTCGTAAAGGTTTTGGAAGCCTTAGCGTCCACAGTGAGTCTAAGTGGGGGGTCACTAAGACCCTTGTGAATCTTTGGCATTCCAAATATTGTAGGGTTTTGGGACGTGTAACTTTAAGGTAATTGTATTCAGGTGGGGTTAACGGGTCTATAGTAGAACATCGAAAGTTTAATGTTTCGAATCACTAAAGGTCGACCTTTAATGATCGAACCATTAAAATTTCGAGTGTTCATAAAAAATAAAGAAAAAAAGAAAATCTAAAGGGTGTAGGCAGGGGGGCAAGCCCCCCTGCACCCACCATACCCCCTGCTACTTAAATATACCAGCTCCGAGACTGCACTACATTGACATAAATGGAAATCTCTCCTTACGGAGATTTCAGTTTACTCGTTCCTTCTGCACTTTCGCTATTCTCGTGTTGACAATGTCTGATTCGACCTTGTCGGCTTTCGAGAATATAATAGGTAACCGGGGTTAACTGGTCATTAAGTAATAAATCCTCTAATGCTAGGTCTATCTTGTGGTAAGCTATATTTAATTAATTCATACTTTATCATATATTTCGTTGTAAAGGATAGAGAGCATTTTGTTGTTAGTCATTAGCATTCATAATGACTAGTCCCCCACTTTTGTCGGGTTTCATCACCCTTAATTCATGGTTTTCACAAATTTGTCTTAGTACATTTCTTTCTTAAGATGTTAACTTATCAAGCCTTGTGTTCTTTTGCCCATTATGTTTTAGTAATTCTCTGATTTCACATTCACATAATTTTTCAAAAGTACTGACCATTGTCAGTCTGTGTGTGTGTGTCAGTCTGTGTGTGTGTGTCAGTCTGTGTGTGTGTGTGTGTGTGTGTGTGTGTGTGTCTCTGTCTGTTAGGTTGAGTAAGGCCACTATTCCTATCCATAGATGCCCTGGAATTGTTAAAGTAAAAACCCAAGTTCAATTTCCTTGTAAATAGTTTCAAGTTAACTAAAACTTCATCAGTCCTTGCCTTCCTAACTGGAACATAAGTCGAGCCTTTCTCAAAAACAACAGCATAAAAGGAATCACTGCTTACATCACTATAATTATACACTTTAAAATCACAGTTTCTGTTATTAATAATAACACAAGAAACCTTGTCACAACCATTGTATTCACTCAGTTGTTCCACTGATAATTGCCTCTCCCCCTCCACTGGTGGAATCCGCCATGGGTCCCATAAAAGTTCTGGTTCAGTGGGTTTGTTTGCTTCCTCCTCTGGTTCATCAGTCTCTCAGACCTACTCAGAGGGGGATATTCTAAAGGGTCACAGCTATCAGATATAACTGGTTCAGAGGCATGAGAAAAATTATTAGGCTGTCATTACTCATATGGTTGTTGTTAACAAGTCAGACTGTAAGCTGTTAGCAAGCCTAAATATAATATCAGATAAAATAGACATTTGTCTTTCAACAGTACATTTAATAATTCACAGCCATGCTTGTTGAATAAGTTCAAGAGTTCATTGTGTAAATCTGGGCCTGTCTGTAGACCAGTGGGGTACTTCCACATTCTTAATCCTTTTGGTGTTCGCTCAGTGTGAATACATTCGCGAAAATAACTGTTTTCTAGTTGCAGTTTCCAGAATTTTAGTATAGTATCTTGTAGTGTTTTGAGTTGTTAATCAACTGTTCCTATGTCCAAATGAACACAATGAAAGTCAAAACTATTTTCTGAAGCCTTTTCCAGCCACTGCTTCAGTGTAAAGCCACCATTGTATGAAGCCCCGCCCCCTCTGATGTCATAATTCAATCCACTGTGCAAATCGCTGCTTTGTGATTGGTTAACAGGACTTTCATGTTGCCTTTGAGCTGGAGTAATGAGGCTAACTGCAGAATCTTGAGTTCCCTCACAAAATGAATGAGGGGGAAAATTCAGTCCATTTCCACGAAAATAACTGCTGGGTGAGCTGCTGCACTAAAGAGTCAAGTTCCCCATTGACTTATTTAACTCATTGTAGGCAGATAACAATGCCCGTGGGGGGATATTTAAAAATTATAGAGTCTTTGACACTGAACCAGAATATAAGGAAATAGTTGGGAAAAACCTACTCATTGTATACAAAAAAGATATCTGTATAAAAAATATGGTAGTGAGAGTGATTAGCTGTGAGCAAGTGGGGATGATGAAAAAATGTGGACGTTGTGCACACTGTAAATGTATACTGGAAGGTAGTGAAGTAAGATTAGAACATTATGGTACTATCAAACTTAAAAAGAAGTTCAATTGTAACAGTAGGAGCACTGTTTACTTACCAGGATGTCAAAATGCATCTGATGTTCTTCATCTCACATTGCTGCAGTCCTTACTTATGGGTAGTCCGCGGTCCTCGGTCGGCCCGAATACCAAAGTATTAGGCTGATGTCGGTCATGGGCGCCTAGAACTGACATAAGAGCGTCAGGGTATAAAGGCGCATGACCGACGTCATATCCTCAGTCTTTTTTGCCGCATGGTCCGATGCAGAAGCAGCGTTGCAAGTGCCGTTCGGCGTTCTGAAATTTTTCGTTTCGAGTTTCAGACCGATACCAAGTTGGGCTAAGTACCCTAGAATATTTTTGTTTTTCTTGCCTCAGTTACTTACCAGATGTCAGAAAAAGTGAATAATTGTATTTCTTGTGGGAAACAGATACCGCATAGGGATTACCACTTTGTATTCCTTGTTTGGGACGAGCACGACGTAGTCGGGTGTCGGTTTTGTGCTAGGTTTAATAAGCGCACTATAAAATGGAGGTTAGATTGCGCTAGGTTAGTCTTTGGCAAGAGGTGTAATTATAACATGCCGCCGGATGTTCCGGCCTTCTACTAAGAAGCGCAAAGACAAATCTTTAAAGCCTAGGCAGGATGATTCGTCTATTACGGACGCCGGCTCTTCAGAAGCTACAGCCGAACAGCTGGATTCGGCTGAAGTTTCTGTTGAGTCCCAGGGGGAGACTTTGATTTTACAAGATGTGGCCTCTCTGGAGGCAGGTCAGGCTGAAGGGGCCTCTCAGGTTACTATTCTCCCTTCTATGCCTAAGGTGGTTAGGCCTTCTGTTACTGTTCCTAAGGCTTCTTCTAAGGGCAGGTCTGTTTTGCCTTCCTCTGGTGTCAGTTCTGGTTCTTCTGGGTCTGTGCCTAAAAAGCACATGCTTAAAATGGCAGAGGATTTGATTTCTTTAATTAGAGGTTCTATGCCCCCTCCTGATAAGAGGCCCAGGATAGAGCCAGAGTTGGAAAGTTTGGAGCTGGCCTCAGATGATTCTGAGTCTTCTGCTGAAGACATTCAAGATTTCCCTCCTTATTCTGATTCTGATGCAGAGGATTCCACTCCTTCTGCTTCTCCTCCAGAGGATTTTTCTTTTTCAGAAACTCTGCATTCCATGAGGGAGCATTTTAAGTGGGAAGGACAGGATTACTCTGATTCACGGAAGAGACTCAGGGAGTTCTTGTTTTTACCACAGCATAGACCCTTAGCTATACCTCCGGTTTTGGATGTTGTTTCGGATGTTTTCTCGGAGGCTTCCCTTAATCCGGATTCTGTGCCTCCTGCTCCAGTTAAACCTGACAGGTATTATAGGGTGCCTGAGGTTCATAAATATCTGTATAAGAGTCCTAGGGCGGACCCAGAAACTATTAGTCAGGGGCCTAAGGGTGTTAGAGCCTCTGTTGTTAGGAATCCGGTTCCTCTGGATAAGGAAGCTAGAGCTTTGGATAGATGGGGTAAGAAGGTGTATACCTCTTCAACTTTAGCAATGAGAGCTTTGAACTGCCAGTTTCATATGTGGAAATATCAGAATTTCCTCCTTTCTCAGCTAAGATCTAAAGTGGATGCTTTAGCAGAGGGCATAGACTGTAAAGAGTTGCAGGATTTAGTGCATGTTTCTGAACAGGTGGGAAAGCACTCTTTGCAATGTGGTTTTGATGCTTTACAGGCTTCTTCTAGGGTGGCTGCAACTGGTTCAGTTATTCGTAGGCACGCCTGGCTTAAGGATCAGAATTTGTCTGAGCATGTTAAGTCTAGAATTCTGGATGCACCTTTACAGTCTGAAGATGTTAAAGTTCTACTACTTCTTCTTCATTCTTGCTGGATGGGTTGACGCCGGCCTCATTCTCATTTCACCTTAAACTCGAGTTGGTGGTTCCAAATATAACTGGCAAGAAGTGTGAGGATCTCCCCTGCTGTCTGCATCAACTCCTTCCTCTGATTTGGCAGAAGAGCCCCATTTCAGCATCCCTGAGGTTCAAAAAAGACCAAATTCTTCCCTATTGGGAAAAGGAAACTGGATGTGCTCTATAGACCTTCCCAAATGCATGGCAGTGGTAGCTTCGACATCCAAAATTGGTGTCACTTCTTCTCAACAACAACAGAGGCCAAAGCCAGGTTAGTTCTAAAAGGTGTTTATGGCAGCGGCAGCGGCCACTCTCCTCCCATTGGCCAGATACCACATCATGGATCCTTCAGTGGATGCTCTTTTCTCAATGGTCATACCAGGAACTTCCAATGTCTGGATGTCTTCCCCAGCTCCTGTTGGGGGATGCCTCCCTGATTTGGGTGGGGGGCATTTGTTCTGGAGATGAGAAGCCCTTCAAGACTTGCAAGCAAGAGAGAGAGAGCTATTCTCATGCCTCACAGTGGTCTCTGAAAGACTCTGTAGTGCATTTCCTCCTTTCCCACTGATCTCTCAAGTAGTGGAATCTGGACCTAGTTTCAGATCTTTTGATCCATCTCTCTGAACCTCACTGCTTGGTTCCTCCACTTCCTCAATTATCTCATATTGGGCACAAGGAAAGGACATAGATCGAACTCTTCCATGCAGGTTCATCTCCATCTACTCTTAAGGTTCAATTGGCAGCTATTTCTAATTTCCATGTGGGTATTTTAATGTCCCACAAACTCTGCATTTTTGAAAGGAGTTTTTCTTCTCAGACCTCCTGTAAGAAATCCTCCTTCTCCTTGGGACCTAAATTTAGTTCTTGCTTCTTTTCTTAACCTGCAGCTTCATGTTCCTTAAAGTTATTATCATGGAAAACTCTCTTTCTGGTGGCTATCACATCAGCTAGAAGAATTTCAGAACTTCAAGCACTCTGTTGTCGTTCTCCTTACCTTGTGTTTCATAAGGACAGAGTTGCCTAAGGTGGTTTCTACATCAAATCTAAACCAATGCATTGACCTCCTGTCTGAGTATTCAAATAGGTCTGAACAAAAATTACACTGTCTGGATGTTCATCGTCAGTTAAGGTACTACTTGGACAGGGAAACAATTCAGAAAATCTGATCAGCTGTTTGTCTCCGAAAGCAGAAAGGGACTTCCAGTTTCAAAGGTAACTTTATCCAGATGGCTAACATCTCTGATTACCCTTGTTTATGAGATTAGACACAAAACTGCCTAATAAGCCTAAAGCCCATTCCACCAGAGCTTTGGCTACTTCTCTAGCCTTCCAAGACAGACTGCCTATTGACACCATTTACTTGGGCTACTCCTCACACTTTTATTTCCCATTATAAGTTGGATTTAGCTTCTAGGCATAGAGCTAATTTTGGTTCCACTGTTCTCAGGAGTCTGTCCACCGGGACAAGGTGCTAGGGGTCCCATCCAGCAGATAGACACATGTTCTTACCATAGACCTAGAGGAGTTGTGATGACCTCTCTTTCTACCACCTCTTTCTTAGCTATATGCTATTTTGCATATTTCTTGTTCAGGATGTAGGTCACCCTTCTTCTTCCTGTTGTTAGAGGTGGATTCTGTTTTTCACAGTTATACTGTTTTTCTGTATAAGCTGGGGTTAGCTTACAAACGAGATCTGAGGTAACTCTCCCCTAGCATTGTGGGATATAAGGGTGGAACCAACGCTTTAGAAACCCATCCAGCAAGAAGAAGGCGAGAAGAAGACAACTAACATGGAACGTTATGGTAAGAACATAACTTCTATTTTTGTTTGGTCCTCCTGTGGAGTCAGTCTTAAAGAAAATGGAGGACAAGGCTAAGTCTATGCAGACTGTTAAAGATTTCTTGCAGGTACAACCTCCAAAGTTTAGTAGAAATTGGCCTACTAAGGGGTGGACGTACCCTTCTTCTGATTCTCAGTCTAGGGGTAGATCTAGGCGTGGTAGGGGCAGAGCTCAGAGTACCTTCAGGCCGAGACAATGGAGTTCACCTGCTCAATCTGCTGGTGAAGGCAGGGGCCAGTCCTTTCGTAAACAGGCCCAATGACCTGCATTTTCAGCTGCCAGATTCTTCATGCCTGGCAGCTCCTTTGGGAGGAAAGTTGGCTCTTTTCAAACAAAATTGGCATTTAGTTACCCAGGACAAATGGGTATTGGACATTATAAACCGAGGTTACAAGTTTTATTTCCATACCATGCCTCCTTTCAAGGGCATGCCAGACGTCCCTCCCCAGCAAAGGATAGAGGCTCGCAAACAAATTTCTTTACTTCTTCAAATGGGAGCTATACAGCCAGTTCCTCTGTCAGAAGTGGGCCTAGGATTTTATTCTCGCCTGTTTCTAGTTCCAAAGAAAGGGAACACGTGGAGACCAATTTTGGATATATCTATCCTCAACACTTATCTGGACATTCCAAAGTTCAAGATGCTGACTTTACAACAGCTTTTACCTCTGTTGGGAAAAGATCACTGGATGGTTACTCTGGATCTCAAAGAGGCTTACCTTCATGTTCCTATCAGGCCCAGTTGCAGGAGGTACCTGCTGGACTGGGAATTTACATTATCAGTTCTCTGCATTGCCCTTTGGTTTATCTACTGCTCCCAGAGTGTTCACAAAGGTTCTGGCTCCAGTGATAGCCTTTTTCAGACTAAGAGGAATACAGATTTATCCTTA
Source organism: Protopterus annectens (assembly GCF_019279795.1). Lineage (NCBI taxonomy): Eukaryota > Metazoa > Chordata > Ceratodontiformes > Protopteridae > Protopterus > Protopterus annectens. The sequence continues at coordinate 538,929,135 of NC_056733.1, forward strand.
TTTGGACGATTGCCTGATTATTGCACAGGAAAAGGACGAACTTCTTCAACATCTACAGTATGTGATGGCAGTGTTAAGATGCCTAGGGTATTCTGTGAACGAAACAAAGTCCAGTCTAGTACCCTCTCAGGACATGTGCTTTCTGGGTGTGAGACTGAATACAGCTTCCCAGATGGCCTTTTTGACCCCGGACAAACAAAGAAGCCTTTCTCTTTATTTTCATCAAATGTCTCTACGGTCCAGGCTGACTGCAAGGACAGTCCTTCAAGCCTTGGGGTTCATGGCATCTTGTATTCTGGTGCTTCCCAATGCCAAATTGCATATGAGGAAGCTTCAATGGTATCTCAAAAATGTATGGACACAGCACTGCCAAGATCTAGACACTGTCATTCAGATAATACCTTGCATTCAGAAGGAGTTTTTGTGGTGGGCTCAGGAATGTCACCTAAACAAGGGACTCTCTGTGACCCAGCCAGAGGTGAGTCAGATTCTAACGACAGATGCCTCGGACAAGGCTTGGGGAGCACACCTCAATGGAAAATGGGTGCAAGACACGTGGCCTGTCAAACTCCAACATTTGCATATCAACTTGAAGGAAATGTTAGCAGTCCAGTTTGCATTGATGGCTTTCAAAGACTTACTTCACCCAGGGCAGGTGTTGATTCAAACAGACAACACTACTGTCATGTGGTACATCAACAAGCAAGGGGGAACCCATTCTTACCCTCTTTGCAGACAAGCGATGATTTTGTGGGAGACTGCTCTGAATCTACACCTCAATCTTCAAGCAAGGTTTCTGCCAGGAGCACAGAACTCCTTAGCAAATGTGTTGAGCAGACAAATAGTGGATCCTCACGAGTGGAAATTGGATCCTCATGTATTTCAAAAATTGACAGTGTTATGGGGAACTCCAGACATAGATCTGTTCGCTTCTCCACTAAATTACCAGTTGCCAAAGTTTTGCACAAAAATGTTTCATCACACAGCTTGGAAGGTGGACGCTCTATCATTCAGTTGGAACAATCTGCATGTATATGCCTTTCCACCTCTGCCTCTTCTTCCCAAGGTACTTTTGAAGGCCAGACAAGACAAGCCAACCATGATTTTGATAGCACCGGATTGGCCTCGACAACACTGGTACCCTCTACTGAGGAGTCTAGTACGAGAACCTCCGTGGCCTTTGCCTTTGATTCCGCACCTTTTGTCACAAGAGGACAATCACTTCTTCAATGTCAAGATTCAGTCTCTGCATCTAACAGCCTGGCATATTCTGTTTTAGACTCTGGAGGGTCTCAGCTTCCACAACAAGTTTTGAATGTTATTTTGGAGGCCAGGAGGCCTAGTACCAGGAAAGTTTACGCTGATAAATGGAGGAGATGTTTTATTTGGAGCAAAGGAAAGGACTTTGATGTTTCCAAACCTGATTTAAGTGTTGCTCTTCAATATCTTACTGAGTTATTGGACAAGGTCCATGCTGCAGCCATTTCTGCTCACTATGATTGTGACCCTCCTTTATTCTCTCACCCTTTGTTTAAGCAATTTCTTAGAGGGGCAAAGAATATAAGACCCCCACGTAGAGCTCCTACTCCTGCTTGGGATCTCAATTTTGTGTTGGAAAAGCTTACTCTACAACCTTGAGCCTGCAGCCGGCCGAGTTAAAGTATTTGTCATGGAAAACTGCTTTTTTGTTGGCCATTACCTCTGCAAGAAGGGTTTCTGAATTACAGGCCCTCATGGCAGTGGAGCCTTTCCTGATTTTTCATAAGGATAGGGTATCTTTGCGTACTAATCCTTCTTTTATGCCTAAAGTGGTTTCTAGTGTGGCCTTAAATCAAACTATTCATTTGCCTACTTTTTATGCAAACCCCCAAAATAAAGGGGAGAAAATTTTACATACCTTGGACATTCACAGGCAGTTGCGTTATTATTTGAGCAGAACCAAGGAGTTCAGACAGTCTCAGCAGTTGTTTGTTTCTTTTGCCTTGGGTTCACAGGGTAAACCTGTTTCAAAACAAACTATTTCTAAATGGTTTGGGTTTTGTATTTCTTTCTGTTATTCCCATCATGGTAAGGAGATTCCGGCTGGAATCAGGCCTCATTCCACTAGGGCTACTGCTACTTCCACGGCCTTTCTAAGGGGGGTAGCTACAAAAGACATTTTGGAGGCAGCTACTTGGAGTTCAGTGCATACTTTTTCTAAACATTACCACCTTCCTCTCTATTCTAAGTCTAGGGCTGGATTTGCCACTGCAATTTTACAGGGCATTTTAGCAGCCCCTAATGCTTTATGATTTTTACCAACCTCCCTTTCCCGTTGCTTTGGGATTCTACCCATAAGTAAGGACTGCAGCAATGTGAGATGAAGAACATAGTACAGTTTTGTACCTACCATAAATGTAGATGTTCGAAGATCCACATTGCTGCAGTCCAATTTTCCCTCCCTCCTTCCCCACTGTTGTTTACCAGGGTGCTATGCTTTAGGTGATGGTTGTTGTTGGGCATGTTTTTGGGAGGTATTCTGTTTTTGACTGTGGCCTTTCTTGTTTGGCCTTCTGACATCTGGGGCAAGAAAAGACTGAGGATATGACGTCGGTCATGCGCCTTTATACCCTGACGCTCTTATGTCAGTTCTAGGCGCCCATGACCGACGTCAGCCTAATACTTTGGTATTCGGGCTGACCGAGGACCGCGGACTACCCATAAGTAAGGACTGCAGCAATGTGGATCTTCGAACATCTACATTTATGGTAGGTACAAAACTGTACTTTTCTATATTGGAAAAACAAAGAACTGTCTAAAAAGCAGAATTTGTCAACACAATTTGACATTGCAAAGAAAGAAATGAACAATGCACTATCACTGCACATTCAGAAGTTCACTGACCATTTTTTCAAATTTATTGTTATTGGCCAGGTGGATGGGGGGCAGAGAGGTGAACTCACAGATGACTACCTTGAATACAAGGAGCTTCAGTGGCAACTGCGAACAATTGCCACTATCTACCCTGGTTTTAAATGAGAATATATCAATTAGTCCTGTCTTAAGACTAAAAGCAACCTTAGTTTTATAAGTATTTCATCATGATCTTCTATTCACATGTTGCAATATTCATAACAGTATGGAGTTGCTGCCAGCAGTGCCGCCTTCCGGCCAGTATACCACAGTCTTTGCTTCTGGAGGGTACGTGTGACGTCCCTTGTCAGGGCCATAAACCCATGTAGAGTATAAAGGTGACATCTGCACATACCCTCCTCAGAAATTTCCTGCTACAGTGAACGCTGGACTCCTGTTTGCCAGTTCTGAAAGTGTTTTCAGATGACCGTTAAAAGTCTCCAGACCAGATGACCGATGTTCATCATGTTTCACTGTTGCAGTTATTACACTTGGGTTATCCTGCTGGCAGGCTACCCGCAGTCGGCCTGAATTCCAAAGTCCTGGTCCGGCGTCTGTTGATGTCGCCTCTTCCCTGACATCAGTGCACAAGGGGTATATAAGATACAGCCGACGCCATTTTCTCCAGTCTTTCTTGCCGCACGGTGCCCGAAGCAAAAGCAGTTCGCAAGTGCCAGGCGGCCGACTCCTGAGATTTTCTATTTCGAATTTCAGATCCGAAGTCTTCATTAAAGCTAAGTACCCCGTTGGGGAAACTTTTTTCTTGCTCCAGACCGATGTCAGAAAAAAGTTAACAATTGTATTTCTTGTGGGAAGCAAATACCTCATAAGGATTTTCACTCTTACTGTATTCCTTGCCTAGGCCCTGACCATGACGTTGCGTGTTGTCGGTTTTGTGCTAGATTTAACCAACACACTATTAAGCATCGGTACGATTTTGCCTTTCATTACTTTGGCCGCAGATTCAGTTATACAATGCCGGCAGAACAGCCGACGACCGGAGTCTATAAAAACGTTTACACTTCTGCTACCTTGGCTGTAAGGGCTTTAACTTGTCAGTTTCATATGCTTAAATATCAGCAATACTTAATGCCACTGTTAAAACAGAAAATGTTGACAAATTCTGAATGTGCTGAAAACAAGGAAATGCAGGATTTATTGCATGCAGCTGAACAGGTGGGAAAACATACTTTGCAATGTGGTTTTGATTCTTTGGAGGCCTCTTGTAGGGCCGCTGTAACGAGTTCTGTGATTAGGAGGCATGATTGGTTAAAGGAACGGAGCCTGCCTGATCATGTTAAAGCAAAATTATTAGATGCTGCATTACAGCATGATACTTTGTTTGGTGTTAAGGCTGAAGAGGTGTTAAAGAAAATGGAGGATAAAGCGAAATCTATGCAGACAGTAAGGATTTCTTACAGGTACAGACACCCAGATTTAGGAGGAACTGGCCTTCAAAAAATTGGACCTTTCCAGTGTCAGGTCACAAAGAGGCAGATACAGGCACCCTAGAGGCAGATCCCAGCCCTAAGGCTCATGCAGGCCTAAACAATGGGGTGCTTCTGTCTCCAAAAGCGGAGAAGACAAATCTCAACCTTATAAGAAACCATCCCAATGACTTTCCTCTACCAGTACCAAGCACTTATCTTTTGGATGCTCCCTTAGGGGGAAAACTAGCACTTTTTTCACAAAACTGGCACATGATCACCCAGGACAAATGGGTCTTGAATATAGTGTCTCAGGGTTACACGTTCCATTTTCACACCCTGCCAAAGGCAAAAGGCATGCCAGACCTGCCACACATTCAATGGGCAGAGGCACAAACGCAAGCTTCATCCCTCATGGACATGAGGGACATTCAGCGAGTACCACTACAGGAGCAGGGACAAGGATTTTACTCATGTCTTTTCTTGGTACCCAGAAAGGACAAAGCCTGAAGACCAATAATGGACCTGTCTATTCTAAACACTTTTCTGGACGTTACAAAATTCAAAATGTTTACTCTGCAGCAGCTTCTGCGCATGCTGGGTAAGAAGGCTTGGCTAGTAACCTTGGACTTAAGAGGCATACCTGCATGTCCCAATCAGACAATCCTGCAGAAGATACCTCAGATTCATAGCTGGCTCAATGCACTACTAATTCTCTGCACTGCCCTTTGGCTTATCTACTGCACCCAGGGTCTTCACAAAATGCCTGGCACCAGTAATTGTTTTTTGCAGACAAAGAGAAATTCAAAGATATCCCTACTTGGACGACTGCCTTATTCAAGCAGAGGACAAGGACATGCTACTAAAGCATCTGGCATTTGTAAAAAGATTGCTAATTTGCCTAGGGTGCACAGTAAACGAAAATAAATCAAAACTAGTACCCTCTCAAGAGATAATATTCCTGGGTGCAAACGTAAATACAACTGCCCAGATGGCCTATCTCACATCAGACAAACAAAGGCAACTGACTTCTTACTTCGAAATGTTGGCAACAAAGACCCAGTTATCTGCAAGAAAAATTCTGCAGGCTTTGGGCTTCATGGCATCCTGCATTCTGTTAATTCCATATGCAAGACTGCATTTGAGGAAACTTAACGGTATCTGAAAAGTGTTTGGACTCAACATTGCCACAGCCTGGAAAAACTTGTTACCCTCATTCCCTGCCTGCAACAGGAGTTTCGATGGTGGGCACAGGCACTGCCAGGCAGACATTAACAACAGATGCATCAGATTATGCCTGGGGGGCCCACATGGCAGGAAAATGTATTCAGGGCACATGGCCCACAAGCCAAATGCATCTTCATATCAATCTAAAAGAAATGCTGGCTGTCCAGAATGCCCTGACAGCTTTCAAGGATCGACTTTATCCAAGACAACTGCTGAAAAAGGACGATAATACAGTCATGTGATACATAAACAAGCAGGGAGGCACGCATTCTTACTCCCTCTGCAGACAAGCCATGATTTTGTGGAACACAGCATTGACTCATCAAGTACACCTGCAAGCACAATTCCTGCCAGGAAAGACGAATACTCTGGCAGACGAACTAAGCAGAAACCTCATGGATCCACAAATCTTCAGCATAAAAACAAGGAAATGGGGATGCCTAGACATAGATCTGTTTGCCTCCCCTCACGACTGCCAACTACAGAGATTTTGTACAAGGACTTATCACAAGCTAGCATGGAAAGTGAATACTCTATCATTCAGCTGGGAAAACCTTACAGTATATGCCTTTCCTCCACTACCTCTCCTCCCCAAGGTACTCCTAAAGGTCAGAGAAGAGAAGCCAAAAATGATCCTGACTGCCCCGGACTTTCTACGCCAGCACTGGTACCCAATCCTAAAGAGCTTGTCTCAAGGCCCAGCCTGGACATTACCTCAAATTCCTCATTTACTGACCCAACAAAGCAGTCGGATACTGCACAACCAACTCAGAACCTTAAATCTGGCTGCATGGCGGATAATGTAACCATTCAGGACACACCTCTCTCCAAAGCAGTTATGGATGTTATTCAGGAGGCCCAGCACCAGAAAATCATATGCAGAAAAGTGGAAGAGATTCTGTGCTTGGAACCAGGCACAAGGAATTGACATGCTTGTTCCAAATATTCCTCAGATTTTACAATACCTAACTGAGATGCTGGACAAAGGCCTATCCTTTTCATCAATTAAGATCCATGCCTCTGCCATTTCAGCTCATTACAATATGGACCCACCTATTTTTTCACATCCATTACTAAGGCAGTACCTCAGAGGGGCCAAAAACATAAGACCACCCCAAGAAGAGCACCAATACCTGCATGGGACCTCAACTTTGTCTTGGAAAAGCTCACACTACCTCCTTTTGAGCCAGCCAATACAGCCGAGAGAAAATTCTTATGGAAAACAGCTCTGCTCCTAGCAATAACTTCAGCAAGAAGAGTCTCAGAGTTACAGGCATTAATGGCTGTGGAACCTTATATCATTTTCCATCCGGACAGGGTTTCTCTAAGGACAAGCCCAACATTTATGCCTAAGGTTGAATCCAGTGTGGCTCTTAATCAAACCATACATTTGCCTACATTTTATCCAAATCCCCAGAATAAAGGGGGAGAGACTTCTGCATTCTTTGGACATACACAGACAGCTACGCTTCAACTTGGACAAAACTAAAGCTCTCAGAAAGACTGAGCAACTTTTAGTGGCATATGCTGCAGGATCACAAGGAAAGGCTATCTCAAAGCAGACTATTACAAAATGGATAGGCCACTGCATTCGTTTCTGCTATTCACAACATGGCAAATCAGTGCCTAAGGGCATTAGGCCACATTCGACCAGAGCAGCAGCCAGCTCAGCAGCCTTCCTCAGAGGAATACCAACCAAGGATATTTTGGAGGTTGCAACTTGGACTTCAGTGCACACTTACAAAGCACTACCACTTAGCTCTTTACTCTAAATCCAGAGCAGGCATTGCCACTGCAGTTCTGCAGGGCCTCATAGCCACTCCTAATTCTATTTAGACCCAGCCACAAAACCTCAGCTTTGGGATTCAGCCCAAGTGTAATGACTGCAACAGTGAAACACGATGAACATAGTATAGTTGTGTACCTACCATAAATGTAGATGTTCGAGTGTATTCACTGTTGCAGTCCAGGTTACCCACCCACCATCCCCCTTTTCTTTGCTGGGAATTATCTGTACTTCTCTATTCTATACAACCTGTGTGATGTATTTCTTTGTAGCTGAAGGTGATGTTTATTTTAGTGTATGCTCTTTGTAAGCAATGTTTTTAGCCTACCCTTTTGGGGGCACCTGACATCTGGGGCAAGAAAAACTGAAGAAAATGGCGTCGGCTGCATCTTATTATACCCCTGGTGCACTGACGTCAGGGAAGAGGCGACAGCAACTGACGCCGGACCAGGACTTTGGAATTCAGGCCGACTGCGGGTAGCCTGCCAGCAGGATAACTCAAGTGTAATGACTGCAACAGTGAATACACTCGAACATCTACATTTATGGTAGGTACACAACTGTACTTTTCTTCTACAGATACAGATAAATGCCCTGTTGTTTTTTTTTCCTTGTTTTTGATTATTGTTAAGTCTTGCCTGTCATCTAGAAAGGGGAAGTGTGCTTGTTGGAGACAAATTCCTCCCAGGAACGTGCATGGGAAGTGCTTTTTTTGCTTAGGTGAGGCCCACGATCATACGTCCTGCCCCATTTGCAGATCCTTCATCCCGAAAACCCTTCGTAGCCATCTTACTAGAGTAAAATTGTATTTAGAAAATCAGAGACTCGGATGTCTTGCACTCGGTATGGAAGGGGGGTAGGCCTGTCCGAAGAACCGCCTAGGAAGAAGGCCAAGAATGTTAGGCCGGAATCCCACGCTGCGCCTCAGGCGTCCAAGAAGATTCTTGAGGTTGATGAAAGCTCACATCTTGCCAGATATCTGTTTCCAAGCCAGGCCCGGGAACCTCAATGGAAGCTGGGGTGGTGGAAACTTTTAGTGCATCTGCTGAGGCTGTTCAGCCATCAGATCCTGATGGCGGAGGGGAGCCACGTCTCAGTCAATCGGAGGGCCTTGCTACTTCACTTCCACCCAGGCAGATACATCTCTTCAGATGAATCTGTTTCATATGAATCCCAAGTAGAGTCCCCAAAAGATTTCATCACCTCAGAGGAGAGGGACTCCATTACTTCTGAGTCTCCAGGGGAAGAAATCATCTTTGGGGAGACGGTCTCCCTCATGAGGGAGCATTTTAAATGGCAGGCGTCTGAAGTATCTGACACCAAGAAAAGGTACTTTGACCTTTTACAAATGGAGCAACCTTCTCCTTCAGCAGTGGTCCTCTTGCTACCTGCCTTCCAGGATGCTTTTTTGCTGCTTCTCAATCCCTTGACTCTCAACCACCAGCTTCTAAGCAACCAGACCGATTCTACAAGGTCCCTCAGGATACCCAATACCTCTTTAGAAACCGACCATCAGACCCAGCAGTTATTGCTGTCTCTGCTGACAGTTCATCTTGGCAACTACCTTTGACTGCAGTTTGTCCCACAGACAGACAGTAAATTCATGGACAGACTAATGAAGAAGGTTTATACCTTCTTTACTCTGGCTATAAGAGCTGTCAACTACCAAACACATATGGCTAGATATGTCCTAGATACCATTACCAAGGCCTCCACATTACTGTCTGAGGCACCAGATTCTCCCGTAAAAGCACAAATTAATACCCTCATCTCCACTGCATCCCAAGTAACTAGGCACTCAAAGTGCAGTTATGCTGTAGAAGCCTCACCTAAGTCTGCTACATCTGAATCAGTGTTGAGATTATATTCTTGAGTGAGACTACAACCCCTGCCCATGGATGTGCAAACAAAATTGTTGGATGCACCCCTGGATAATAAAGCTCTGTTTCAGCAAGCCTCAGTAGAGCTCCTCAAATCCCTTCAAGAAAAGGGTAAGGAACTTCAAAATCTTAAACACCCACTGGTGTCTCCTATACCAAGATACCACAGGAGTTCTCCACAAAAACCTTCCTTTGTCAGAAGGCAGTCCTCACACTCTGCTCCACATTCTAAAGGATGCAGACAAACCAGGGAAAACTCTACTCCAAGCTTTCCAACCAGTTCTTCCACTGCACCCTTTTGAGGCCAGTCTGACCACTCCAGACCGCCTCCTCTGTGACTACCCGCTGTTGCACCAAAACACCCCAGATAATCACATCAGAAGAATGGGTACTCTCCATCATTCAGTCAGGCTGTTTCATGACTTGATGGATGCTACCACCCTTTCATGGTATCTCTCAACCACCTGCAAGCCAAACCCACCTTTTTCCTCCTATCATTCAACAACTTCTAGATCAAGGTACCATAGAACAGGTACCATACCATCAAAGAAACATAAGCTTTTACTCCAGAATGTTTCTGCTACCAAGGAAGGACGCCCCATGGAGGCCAATCCTAGACTTATCCTTTCTAAATCTCTTTCTCAAAGTTCCCAGTTTCAAAATGATTACCTTACCCCTGTTCATACCATTCATTCCAACTCTGGCTTTCATGGAGCCCTAGATTTGAAGGATGCCTGCCTACACATCCCTATTCACCCAAATTACAGGAAATAACTCAGATTTGCAATAGTCTCTTGCCATTTGCAATTCTCTGCCTTGCCCATTGAACTTTCTGCTGCTCCCCAAGTGTTCACAAAGTGCCTGGCCGCCATCATTTCTCACTGCAGAACTCAGGGTATTCAGATATACCCATACTTGGACGACCTGCTCATTCTTCATCAAGACCATCCCATCCTCCTAGTTCATCTACAACAGGTCATCTCCACCCTGTCTCAGTTAGGCTTCACCATAAACCACGAAAAGTCTCACCTGATCTCCTCTCAAGACCTGGTTTTCCTGGGATGCAGAATCAGAACAGACAGAATGAAAGCCTTCATTCCAGATCAAAGAATCCTAGACCTTTGTCTATACTTTGAAAAACTCCTCTCCCTCACTTTCTTGCCAGCTCCAGAAATTTTAAGAATTCTAGGCCATATGGCATCACTCATACCCATGTTGCCTCTGGCAAAACTCCACATGTGGAAAATCCAGTGGGTCCTGAAAAACCTATGGACCCAACACTCCCAGCCCCTGGACACCCCCTCATCTTACTTCAGTGTTTGAAGAAGAAACTCCAGTGGTAGATATCAGCTTTCCATCTCAACCAAGAGACCCACCTTCAGGTCCCTGCACCCCTCCAGCAGGTCTCCACACATGCTTCCGACTTGGGGTGGGAGGCAGTGCTACTTACAAACCAAAAACAACTCTCGGTGCTAGGCACTCACTCATACCCATGTTGCCTCTGGCAAAACTCCACATGTGGAAAATCCAGTGGGTCCTGAAAAACCTATGGACCCAACACTCCCAGCCCCTGGACACCCCCCTCACCTTACTTCAGTGTTTGAAGAAGAAACTCCAGTGGTAGATATCAGCTCTCCATCTCAACCAAGAGACCCACCTTCAGGTCCCTGCACCCCTCCAGCAGGTCTCCACACATGCTTCCGACTTGGGGTGGGAGGCAGTGCTACTTACAAACCAAAAACAACTCTCGGTGCTAGGCACTTGGTGTAACCCAAGACAAAAGGACTATATCAGCATTAAAGAAATGAGGGCTTTACACTTGGCCCTACTAACCTTCAAATCAGCCCTTCAGCCAGGAACCCTGAAAGTAATCACAGACAATATGACGGTCCTGTGGTACATAAACAAGGAGGGGGAACCAAGTCCTACCCTCTGTGCAGCCTAGCTATCTAGATCTGGAACCTAGCAGTATCTCTCCACATTCATCTGGAAGCTGTTTATATCCCTTCAGCAGAGAATGTCATGGCAGACTTCCTGAGCAGAAGTTCAGCTCCCAGTCACAAATGGATGCTTCACATGAAAGTATTTCTGGACATAACCCACAGGTGGTGTATTCCACAAGCAGATCTTTTTGCCTCCACACAGAACAGACTGTTTCCCCTCTTACACCTAATAGCCGATTGCAATTACCACAGGTTACCCCACCGAATAGACCTGCTCACACAGGACAGAGTATCCCTACTACACACTCAGGTGAACAATCTGAAATTAACCTTATGGGTGATAGGGTTTTGAACCCCTACAGACACCTATACTCCGAGGACGTACTCAATGTTCTGCAGGAGGCCAGAAAACCTAGTACTAGGAGAAACTATGTATCCAAATGGAACAGATTCTCGTACTGGTGTCAACGGAAAAACCAGGACCCTCTGACTACCTCTATACCTATGGTCCTTTCCTATTTGTGTGAGCTATTTCAATCAGGACTGACATACTCATCAGTCAAAGTGCATTTATCTGCCATCTCTGGCTGTCTGCCTATATCTCCTCCTCTGGCTTCCAGACTGGAGGTCAAACTTTTCCTCAAAGGAGTTCTTCACATCAATCCTGCCAGGAAATATATCCCTCCCACTTAGGACCTGAACATTGTACTAGAAAAACTTACATTGCAACCCTTTGAACCAGCTCATTCAGTATCCCTGAAGCTGTGCACATTGAAAACAGTTCTACTAGTGGTCTTTATATCCGCCAGGAGGGTATTGGCGATACAAGCCCTCATGGTTACCTCTCCCTACCTTATTTTCCACAAGGACAGAGTTGCTGTCAGGACCAACCCTTTCTTCATGCCGAAGGTGGTTAATGAACTTTCAGTAAACCAGACCATTAACCTCCCAGTTTTCTACCCTCAATCACAAAATTCCTCAGAAAGGACTGTCCATTCCTTGGATGTCTACAGACAACTGAGGTATTACTTAGACAAAACCAAACCTATCAGAAATTCAGATAAACTTTTCATCTCCTTCCACCCGAGAGCTTTAGGGAAGGCATTCTTCAAGCAAACCATTTCTTCATGGATTTCTAAATCCATTACCTTATGCTACTCTTACCATTAAAAATCCCTGCACGGTAAAGTCAAACCTCACTCCACCAGGGCAGCTGCTTCCTCAGCAGCCTTTTTCAAAGGAATTGACTACGCTTCCATCCTGGAAGCTGCCACTTGGACATCTGTCCACAGCTTTACCAAACATTGCAAACTGGACCTAGTCTCTAGAGCTAGGGCAGGGTTTGCCAGATCTATCCTCCTAGGACTCATTGACCAGGGAACCCAATCCTCCACCCCGAACCATACCTAAAAGCTTTGGTACTCTCACTACTCTTATGAATACTGCAACATGTGAATAGAAGGAGATAGAATAGTTGTGTGAGCACTTAACCATAACCTTAGATGTTCTTCGTGTTTCACTATTGCAGTCATTACATTAGGGTAATCTGCTTGCAGGTTGCCCTCAGTCGGCCTGATTAACAAAGTCTTGGGTCCTGCGTCGGTTGCTGTCCCTTCTTCCATGACGTCAGGTCGTCAGGGGTATAAAACATGCAGCCGACGCCACTACATCAGTCTTTCTTGCCGTGCGGTGCCCAAAGCAGAAGCAGTTTGCAAGTGCCTGTCGGTCGACTCCTGAAATTTTCATTTTCGAGTTTCATAACCAAAGTCTTCAACTAAAAGCTAAGTACCCCATTGGGGAAACTTTTTCTTGCTCCTTTCTGATGTCAGTAAAAGTTGATATTTGCATTACTTGTGGAAAGCAAATACCTTATAAAGATTTTCATTCGTACTGTATTCCTTGCCTAGAGCCCTGATTGCGACGTACCTTGTAGTCGGTTTTGAGCTTTATTTAATCAACGCACTATCCGTCGTCGGTATATTTTTGCCTCTAAATATTTCTGTTCTTGGTTTAATTCTCTAGAAATGTCATCCGTTAGCCATCCGACTACTGGGATTCCGAAAAAAATGCAAGGATAAAGACAGAGACAGGCCGCCGAGGTCCAAAACTGCCAATGATGCTTCTCCTAAGCCAGTTGCCAGTTCGCCAGTACTCAGTGAGGTGCTTTCGCAGTACCCGATACCCACTACTTCTGATTCGCAGGCCTCTACTTAGACCCATTCAGAGTCCAGTATGTCGCGAGATGCTTCAACTCTGGAACCTGCGGATGTCTGTACCTTGGATGGGTCCGGAGCCGCTGTGCAGGCACCATCTTCTGAGGGTGTATTCAGGCCTACGTACTTGCATATTAAACCGACGCCTCCTTCTTAATTTAGGCCAAAATCTAGAACCATGCCTAAAAAACAACGCCCAGGCCACCTGCTCAGGCCTCTATGCCTAATAAACAAATGATAAGAATGGCTGAAGATCTTATAACTCCAATCAGGGGAAGCCAGCCTCCCCCTTCTAAGAGACGTAGGACTGAAGATGTTCATAGTGTTTCGCTGTTGCAGTCATTACACTTGGGTTATCCTGCTGGCAGGCTACCCGCAGTCGGCCTGAATTCCAAACTCCTGGTCCGGCGTCGGTTGCTGTCGCCTCTTCACTGATGTCAGTGCGCCAGGGGTATAAAAGATGCAGACAACACCATTTTCTTCAGTCTTTCTTGCCACTCGGTGCCCGAAGCAAAACCAGTTCGCAAGTGCTGGTCGGCCGACTCCTGAGATTTTCAAAATTGAATTTCAGATCCGAAGTCTTCTATAAAGCTAAGTACCCCACTGGGGAAACTTTTTTTCTTGCTCCAGACCAATGTCAGAAAAAAGTTAACAATTTTATTTCTTGTGGGAAGCAAATACCTCATAAGGATTTTCATTCTTACTGTATTCCTTGCCTAGGCCCTGACCACGTTGGTAGTTGTCGGCTTTGTGCTAGATTTTACCAATGCACTATTAAGCATCTGTACGGTTTTCCTTTTCATTACTTTGGCTGAAGATTTAACTATATAATGTTGTCGGAACAACCTACAACCGGAATTCATAAAAAGCGCAAGGAAAAAGAAAAGGACAGGCATCCGAGGTCCAAAACCGACGAAGCCTCTTCTAGGCCAGTCGCCGGTTCTCAGTGAGGCGCTTTTGCAGCCCCTGGCACCCGCTACCTCAGAGCCATAGGCCGCCTCCGACTCCCACGTGGAGACAGCTAGGCCTTTGGATACTCAAGGCACTGGGCCTTCGGAAACTAATACCTCAGATGGGTCCAGAGCCGCTGAGCGAGCAGGCATCGGCTTCTGAGGGTGTTTTCAGACCTACACAGCTTTATATCAAGCCAATTTCAGCATCCAAGACAAAGACTAAAATGGTTTTAAAGACAAGGAAACCAGTACAGCATTCTCCAGGACAGACTTCCATGCCTAAGAAACAGATGCTCAAAATGGCCGAAGACCTAATTACTTTGATCAGGGGTTCCCATCCCCCTCCTGATAAAGAGGCCTAGGCAAGATACTGAATATGATTCCTCTGATTAGGTTTCCATTTCCTCTGATTCCTCTTCAGAACAGGGATACTCTATTCCTCCCAATAAGGATTCTGATGCTGAAGAATCTATTCCTTCAGCTTCCCCTCCTGAGGATTACTCATTTGGGGAAACCCTGCATACCATGAGGGAGCATTTCCACTGGGAGAGCCAAGATTATTCAGATTCTAAGAAAAGGCTCAGTGACCTTCTTCTACTAGCTCAGCAGAGACCTCATGCTATTCCACCTGTTATAGCCATTGTAAATGATATATTTTCAGAGTCCGGCCTGTCTCCCGGCTCTTTACCTCCTGCACCCATTAAGCCAGACAGATACTACAGGGTTCCAGATTCTCATAAATTTCTATACAAAAACCCTGCTGCTGACCCAGAAACTATTTCTCAGGGTCCCAAGGGGGGGGGGTCAAGGCTGCTACTGCAAAAAACCCTGTCACCTCAGATAGAGATTCTAGGGCACTGGACAGATGGGGGAAAAAAGTTTACACTTCTGCTACCTTGGTTGTAAGGGCTTTAAATTGTCAGTTTCATATGCTTAAATATCAGCAATACTTAATGATTGTTAAAACAGAAAATGTTGTCAAATTCTGAATGTTCTGAGAACAAGGAATTGCAGGATTTATTGCATGCAGCTGAACAAGTGGGAAAACATACTTTGCAGTGTGGTTATGATTCACTGGAGGCCTCTTGCAGGGCCGCTGTAACAGGTTTTGTTATTAGAAGGCATGCTTGGTTAAAGGAACAGACTCTGCCTGATCATGTTAAAGCAAAATAATTGGATGCTCCATTACAGCATGATACTTTGTTTGGTATTAAGGCAGAAGAGGTGTTGAAGAAAATGGAGGATAAAGCTAAATCTATGCAGACAGTGAAGGATTTCTTACAGGTACAGCCACCTAGATTTAGCAAGAACTGGCCTTCTAAGAATTGGTCCTTTCCCGTGTCAGACAGGCCACAAAGAGGCAAATACAGATGCCCTAGAGGCAGACAACAGCCCCAGGGCTCATACAGGCCCAAACAATGGGGTGCTTCTACCTCCAAAAGCGGAGAAGACAAATCACAGCCATATAGCAAACCGTCCCAATGACTTCCCTCTACCAATTGCCAAGCACTTATCTTTTGGCAGCACCCTTAGGGGGAAAGCTAGCACTTTTTTCACAAAATTGGCACATGATCTCCCAGGACAAATGGGTCCTAAATGTAGTCTCTCAGGGCTACAGGGTTCCACTTTCACACCCTTCCAAAGGCAAAAGGAATGCCAAACCTGCCACACAATCAATGGGCAGAGGCACAAAAACAAGTTTCATCTCTCATGGACATGAGGGCCATTCAGCCAGTGCCACACCAAGAGCAGGGACAAGGATTTTACTCTAGTGCCAAGAAAGGACAAAGCATGGAGACCAGTTCTGGACCTGTCTATTCTAAATACTTTTCTGAACGTTTCGAAATTCAAAATGTTGACTCTACAACAGCTTCTGCCCATGCTGGGCAAGAAGGCTTGGCTTGTAACTTTGGACCTCAAAGAGACATACCTCAGATTTATAGCTGGCTCAATGCACTACCAATTCTCTGCACTGCCCTTTGGCTTATCTACTGCGCCCAAGGTCTTCACAAAATGCCTGGCACCAGTAATTGCATTTTGCAGACAAAGAGGAATTCAAATATATCCCTACTTGGACTGCCTTATTCAAGCAGAGACCAAAGACATTCTACTGAAGCATCTGGCATTTGTAAAAAGATTACTAATTTGCCTAGGGTACACAGTAAACGAAAAGAAATCAAAACTAGTACCCTCTCAAGAGATAATATTCCTGGGTGCAAGCTTAAATACAACTGCCCAGATGGCTTATCTCATGGCAGACAAACAAAGGCAACTGACTTCTTACTTCGAAAGCATGGCAACAAAGACCCAGTTATCTGCAAGAAAAATTCTGCAGGTTCTGGGCTACATGGCCTCCTGCATTCTGCTAATTCCATATGCAAGACTGTATATGAGAAAACTACAATGGTATCTAAAAAGTGTTTGGACTCAACATTGCCACAACCTGGAATCATTAATTTCACTCATTCCCTGCCTGCAACAGGAGTTTCGATGGTGGGCACAGGCCTGTCACCACAACAAGGGACAGCCATTCACTTTACCCACAGCCAGGCAAACACTAACAACGGATGCGTCAGATTATGCCTGGGGGGGGGCACGTGGCAGGAAAATTTATTCAGGGCACATGGCCCCCAACCCAAAGACATCTTCACATCAATCAAAAAGAGATGCTAGCTGTACAAAATGCCATGACAACCTTTAAGGACCTATTTCATCCAGCACAGCTGCTGATAAAGATGGACAACACCACAGTTATGTGGTACATAAACAAGCAGGGGGGCACATATTCCTACCCCGTCTGCAGACAAGTCATTATTTTGTAGAACACAGCATTGATCTACCAAGTAGACCTGCAAGCACAATTCCTGCCAGGAAAAACAAATGCTCTGGCAGATGAACTAAGCAGAAACCTCATGGATCCTCACGAGTGGAAACTAGATCCACAAATCTTCAGCATGATAACAAGGAAATGGGGATGCCCAGACATAGATCTTTTTGCCTCCAGTTACAACTGCCAACTTCAGAGATTCTGCACAAGGACTTATCACAAACAAGCATGGAAAGTGGATGCCTTGTCATTCAGCTGGAACAACCTTACAGTATATTCCTTTCCTCCACTGCCTCTCCTACCCAAGGTACTCCTAAAGGTCAGACAAGAGAAGCCACAAATGATACTATTTGCCCCAGATTGGCCACGCTAGCACTGGTACCCAATCCTAAGGAGCTTGTCCCAAGGCCCAGCCTGGGCACTGCCTCAAATTCCTCCTTTACTGACCCAACAAAACAATCAGATCCTGCACAGCCAACTCAGAACCCTAAATCTAGCTGCATGGCGGATAGTGTAACCATTCAGAATACACCTCTCTCTAAAGCAGTTTTGGATGTAATTTTGGAGGCCAGGAGGCCCAGCACTAGAAAATCTTATGCAGAAAAATGGAAGAGATTCTGTGCTTGGAACCAGGCACAAGGAATTGACACGCTTGTTCCAAATATACCTCAGATTTTACAATATCTAACTGAGATGCTGGACAAAGGCCTATCCTTCTCATCAATTAAGATCCATGCCACTGCCATTTCAGCTCCTTTCAATACAGACCCACCTATTTTTTCACATCCACTGCTTAGGCAGTTCCTTAGGGGGGCCAAAAATATAAGACCTCCAAGGAGAGCTCCAATACCTGCATGGGACCTCAATTTTGTCTTGGAAAAACTAACACAGCCACCTTTCGAGCCAGCCAATACAGCTGAGGTAAAATTCTTATCATGGAAAACAATTCTGCTCTTAGCAATAACTTCAGCAAGAGGAGTCTCAGAGGTACAGGCATTAATGGCTGTGGAACCTTTTATTATCTTCCATCCAGACAGGGTTTCTCTAAGGACAAACCCAACATTTATGCCTAAGGTAGTGTCCAGTGTGGCTCTTAACCAAACCATTCATTTGCCTACTTTTCTCCCAAACCCACAGAATAAGGGGGAGAGACTTCTGCATTCTTTGGATATACACAGACAGCTACGCTTCTACTTGGACAAAACTAAAGCTTTCAGAAAGACTGAGCAACTTTTAGTGGCATATGCTGCAGGATCACAAGGAAAGGCTATCTCAAAGCAGACTATTTCTAAATGGATAGGCCACTGCATTCGTTTCTGCTGTTCACAACATGGCAAGTCAGTGCCTAAGGGCATTAGACCACATTCTACCAGGGCAGCAGCCACCTCAGCAGCCTTCCTCAGAGGAGTACCAACCAAGGATATTTTGGAGGCTGCAACTTGGACTTCAGTGCACACTTTTATTAAGCACTACCACTTACCTCTTTAATCTAAATCCAGAGAAGGCTTTGCCATTGCAGTTCTGCAGGGTCTCATAGCCATTCCTAATTCTATTTAGACCCAGTCGCCCAACCTCAGCTTTGGGATTCAACCCAAGTGTAATGACTGCTACAGTGAAACACGAACATAGTACAGTTGTGTACCTACCATAAATGTAGATGTTCGAGTGTATTCACTGTTGCAGTCCAGGTTACCCACCCACCATCCCCCTTTCTTTGCTGGGACTTATTTGCACCGCTCTATTCTATACAACCTATGTGGTGTATTTGCTTTTAGATGAAGGTATTGTTTATTTTAGTGCATGCTTTTTTAAGCAATGTTTTTTTAGCCTATCCTTTTGGGGGCACCTGACATCTGGGGCAAGAAAAACTGAAGAAAATGGCGTCGGCTGCATCTTTTATACCCCTGGCGCACTGACGTCAGGGAAGAGGCGACAGCAACCGACGCCGGAACAGGACTTTGGAATTCAGGCCGACTGCGGGTAACCTGCCAGCAGGATAACCCAAGTGTAATGATTGCAACAGTGAATACACTTGAACATCTACATTTATGGTAGGTACACAACTGTACTTTGTTTATGAATTTTCTGACCTGGATTCTGATTTTTCTGGTTATTCTGATGATCTGGATTTGCCCATATCTACTTCTGAGGATTCTGATGCAGAGGACTGTATTCCCTCTGTTTCCCCTCCTGAGGATTTTTCTTTTGGTGAAACCTTACATACTCTAAGGGGGCATTTCCACTGGGAAAGCCAGGATTTTTCTGATTCAAAAAATAGATTTAGGTATTTCTTACTCCTGCATCAGCATAGGCCTTTAGCTATTCCTCTAGTACTAGACATTGTTGGTGATGCTTTTCCGGAATCTAGTTTGGCCCCTGATTCATTGCCTCCTGCTCCCAGAAAACCTGACAGATATTACAGGTTTCCTGATTCTCCCAAGTTCCTTTTTAAAAATCCTATTGTGAATCCAGAGACTATTTCACAGGGACCCAAGGGCATTAAAGCTTCTACTGCTAACAATCCTACCCCTTCTGATAGTCTCCAGGGTGCTGGATAGATGGGGTAAGAAGGTTTACACTTCCTGCAACCTTGGCCATTAGGGCTTTAAACTGCCAGTTTCATATGTTAAAGTATCAACAACATGTTATTGTATTGCTTAAACAGAAAATGATGTTGATTCCTAACTGTGCGGAAAATAAAGAATTACAGGATTTAATGCATTCTGCTTAACAGGTTGGAAAACATACTTTGCAATGCGGATTTGATTCTTTAGAGGCCTCTTGCAGGATGCTGTTACTGGTTCTGTGCTCAGAAGGCATGCTTGGCTTAAGGAGCAATCTTTACCTGATCATGTTAAAGTTAAATTGTTGGATGCTCCCTTAAATCAGGACCGCCGGTTTGGCAACAAAGCTGAGGAAGTTCTTAAAAAGATGGAAGATAATGCTAAGTCTATGCAAACTGTTAAAGATTACTTACAAGTTCAGCCTACTAGATTTAGTATGCACTGGCTGTCTAAGAATTGGTCCTTTCTAGCCTCTTCAAGGTCTTCTCAAGCCAAACCCAGACATAGCAGAAACCCCAGGTTTCAGTCCCAGGGGACACACAACACTAAGCAGTGGGGGGTTTCCACACCCAAATTAAGGAGTAGTAAGACCACCCCTATGGAAAACAGTCTCAATGACTTGCTTCTAAAACTTCCAAGCACTTCCCAGCTGAATGCTGTTTTAGGCGGAAAGATTGGTCTGCAGGCCAAAAACTGGAAACTCATTACCCAGGACAAATGGGTTTTAAATATTGTGTCCCAAGGATACATATTTCACTTCCACACCTTACCAAGCCCAAGCGGGGGGCCAGATATATCCCCAAATCAGTGGGCAGAGGCCCAAAATCAAGTACGCTCTCTCTTAAGCATGGGGGCTATTTAGTTGGTACCAGAAGGGGAAAAGGGACAAGGGTTCTATTTGAGACTTTTCCTGGTACCCAGAAAAGGCAATACATGGCGTCCTATCCTGGACCTTTCTACTCTAAATACCTTTCTGGTGATTCCAAAATTCAAGATGCTGACTCTTCACCAGCTACTTCCTATGCTAGGCAAAGATGCATGGTTGGCAACACTAGACTTAAAAGAAGCATACCTTCACATCCCTATCAGGGAGTCTCGCAGAAAATACCTACGCTTCAAAGCAGGCTGCTTGCACTATCAGTTCTCTGCACTGCCCTTTGGCTTATCTACTATGCCCAGGGTATTCACAAAGTGCCTAGTTCCAGTCATTGCATTCTGCAGGCAAGTAAATATTCAAATATACCCATATCTGGATGATTGTCTAATTCAGGCAGAAAGCCAGGACATACTTTTGAATCATCTGGCCTTTGTTCAAAGGGTACTGACTTGTCTGGGGTACACCATAAACAAAAAGAAATCAGAACTGATACCCTGTCAACAAATTTTATTCCTGTGAGCAAGCTTGAATACAACTTCCCAGGTGGCTTTCCTCACGCCAGAGAAACAGATTCATTTGACAACCTACTTCAAACAAGTGGCCACAAAAACCCAGTTATCTGCAAGCCTTGGGGTTCATGGCCTCCTGCATTCTTCTAATTTCATATGCAAAGCTGCATATGAGAAAATTGCAATGGTATCTCAAAAGCCTATGGTGTCAACATTCACAGGATCTAGAGGCAATGATTCCTATCATACCTTGCCTACACCTAGAGTTCCTTTGGTGGGCAGAGGCCTGCCATCAAAACAGGAGACTACTATTCACACTACCCCCTGCCACCCAAACCTTAACAGACGCATCAGACTATGCATGGGGGGCCCACCTTGCAGGGAAGTGCATTCAGGGTAAATGGAACCGAAGTCAAATGCACCTGCATATCAATCAAAAAGAAATGTTAGCTGTACAGAATGCTCTGACAGCCTTCAAGGACCACATTCTTCCAGGACAATTAATGATAAAGACGGGCAACACCACTGTTATATGGTACGTAAACAAGCAGAGGGGTACATATTCTTACTCCCTCTGCAGACTACCCATGGCATTGTGGAACACAGCCTCGAGCTATGGTGTACATTTACAAGCTCAGTTCCTGCCAGGAAAACTAAATACAATGGCAGATGAACTAAGCAGAAACCTCATGGACCCACACGAGTGGAAACTGGAACCAAGGATTTTCAACATGTTGACAAGCAAATGGGGGCACCCAGATATAGACCTGCTTGCCTCCCCCAAAACTATCAGTTGGACAAATTCTGCACAAGGACTCCCCACAAACAAGCTTGGAAAGTGGATGCTGTGTCCTTCAGCTGGAAAAACCTGTCAGTGTATGCCTTTCCTCCTCTGCCTCTACTCTCCAAAGTGCTACTAAAGATCAAACAAGACAATCCGAGGACAGTTTTGATTACACCAGACTGGCCATGCCAACACTGGTACCCCCTCTTGCGCTGTGTGTCACTGTGGGCCCCATGGCACCTGCCTCAGACTCCTACTCTCTTGTCTCAGGATAACCAAATTCTGCTTCCTCAACTTCAAACACTGAATCTAGCAGCATGGCTAATTACATAATTTCTCCTTTACCATCCCTCAGAAAACCAGTGATGGATATCATTTTAGAGGCAAGGAGGCCTAGTGCCAGAAAGTCTTGCACTGAAAAATGGAAAAGATTCTGTGCATGGAACCAATCTCATGGGATGAGCACAACAGTATCCAATTTATCTCAGATCTTACAATACTTAACTGAGATGCTTCATAAGGGCCTGTCTTTCTCCTCCATCAAAATTTACGCCTCAGCCATCTCAGCTCATTATAACACAGAACCACCCTCTTCTCTCATCCACTGCTTAAGCAGTTCCTCAGAGGGGCCAGAAATCTACGAGCAACCAGGAGACACCAGCCTGGGACCTCAACTTTGTATTGGAAAAGCTCACCCTTCCTCCTTTCGAGCCAGCTGCCACTGTGGACTTACAATTCCTTTCATGGAAAACAGCTTTCCTTTTAGCAATCACTTCAGCAAGAAGGGTATCTGAATTACAGGCCCTCATGGCAGTGGAGCCTTTCATAGTCTTTCGTGAGGACAGGGTGTCCCTCAGGACTAATCCCTCCTTCATGCCCAAGGTGGTATTCAGTGTGGCCCTTAATTAGTCCATACATTTGTCAACCTTCTTTCCTAATCCACAGAACAAAGGGGAATGGATTCTGCACTCTTTAGACGTGCATAGACAAATTAGATTTTACTTGGACAGAACCAAACCTCAAAGGAAATATGATCAACTGCTGGTGGCATTTGTTGCAGGGGCATAGGGGAAGGCTATTTCAAAGCAAACCATTTCCAAATGGATAGGCCATTGCATTCTTTTTTACTACAAACACCATGGAAAACCTATCCCACACGGGATCAGACCCCACTCTACCAGGGCTGCATCTACAGCCTTTCTTAGAGCTGCTACCTGGAGTTCTGTACATACTTTCACCAAGCATTACCATCTGCAAATTTTCTCTAAATCCAGAGCTGGCTTTGCCACTGCAGTCTTTCAGGGCCTTGTAGCTGGTCCTAATTCTATTTAAATTCCTCCTCCCATCCTTAGCTTTGGGAATCTACCCAAAGGTGATGACTGCAACAATGAAACACGAAGAACATAGTACAGTTGTGTACACTTACCATAAATGTAGATTGTTCAAGTGTATTCACTGTTGCAGTCCTGATTACCCTCCCTCCCCCTTCTTTTTCTTTTTTTTGGCTATAGATGTTCTTCATCTCACATTGCTGCAGTCCTAACACTTGGGTAGTCCGCTGTCCCTCATTCGGCCCGAATATCAAAGTATAAGGCTGACGTCGGTCAGGGCGCATTTGACTGACATCAGAACATCAGGGTACAAATGCGCATGACCGACGTCATATCCTCAGTCTTTTTTGCCGCATGGTCCGATGCAGAAGCAGTGTTGCAAGTGCCGTTCGGCGTTCTGAAATTTTTCGAATTCGGAGTTTCAGACCGAAGTCAGAGTTGGTTAAGTACCCGTTGGGAATATTTTGGTTTTTCTTGCCTCAGTGGTTTACGGATGTCAGAAAAAGTGAATAACTGTATTTCTTGTGGGAAACAGATACCGCATAGAGATTATCATAATTTGTGTATACCTTGTTTAGGACCTGAGCACGACGTTGTTGGATGCCGCTTTTGTGCTAGGTTTAATAAACGCACTATAAAGCGGAGGTTGGATTGTGCAAGGTTGGTCTTTGGGAAGCGGTGCAATTACAAAATGCCGTCGGATGCTCCGACGCCGGCTTCCTCAAAGAAGCGCAAGGACAAGGCAGTTAAACCTAGGTTAGAGGAGTCGTCCGAACCGGACGCCGGTTCTTTAGAGGTGTCAGTGGAACCGGTGGTTCTGACGGAGGCCTCTCTGGAGACCCAGGGAGAAACTTTGCTTTTACAGGATGTGGCCTCCCAGGAGGCAGGGCAGGCTGTAGGGGCTTCTCAAGTTACTGTACTCCCCTCCCTTCCTAAGGGGTCTAGGCCCTCTTTTTCTGCTTCCAAGGCTTCTCCTAGAGGCAGGTCTAGTTTAGCTTCGGTGGGTGTCACTCCCAGTTCTTCAGGTGCTGTGCCCAAGAAGCACATGCTCAAAATGGCAGAGGATTTGATTACTTTAATTAGAGGCTCTATGCCCCCTCCTGATAAGAGGCCTAGGATGGAACCTGTGTTGGGGGATTATGAGCAAGCTTCGGATGTGTCTGAGTCTTCGGCTGAAGACTTGCAGGAGTATTCTCATTATTCTGATTCTGATATGGATGATTCTACTCCTTCTGCTTCTCCTCCTGAGGTTTTTCTTTTTCAGAGACCCTTCACTCCATGAGAGAGCATTTTAAATGGGAAGGTCAGGATTTCTCTGATTCCAGGAAAAGGCTTAGGGAATTTTGTTTTACCCCAGCATAGGCCTTTAGCTATTCCTCCTGTTCTGAATGTGGTGGAAGATGTGTTTGCGGAGGCTTCTCTTAATCCTGATTCTTTGCCTCCTGCTCCTGTTAAACCGGATAGGTATTACAGGGTTCCTGAAGCTCATAAGTATCTTTTTAAGAGTCCTAGGGCAGACCCAGAAACTGTTAGCCAGGGGCCTAAGGGTGTTAAGGCTTCTGTTGTCAAGAATCCGGTTCCTGCAGATAAAGAGGCCAGGGCCTTGGATAGATGGGGAAAGAAAGTTTATACTTCTTCCACTCTAGCCATGAGAGCTTTGAATTGCCAGTTTCACATGTTGAAATATCAAAATTATCTCCTTTCTCAGTTGAAATCTAAGGTTGATGCTCTGGCGGAAGGTATTGACTGTAAAGAGTTACAAGATTTAGTGCATGTTTCAGAGCAGGTGGGTAAGCATTCTTTGCAATGTGGTTTTGATGCTGTACAGGCCTCGTCTAGGGTGGCTGCCACTGGGTCAGTTCTTCGCAGGCATGCCTGGCTGAGGGATCAAAATTTATCTGACCATGTTAAAACTAGG
Source organism: Protopterus annectens (assembly GCF_019279795.1). Classification (NCBI taxonomy): domain Eukaryota; kingdom Metazoa; phylum Chordata; order Ceratodontiformes; family Protopteridae; genus Protopterus; species Protopterus annectens. The sequence continues at coordinate 538,954,266 of NC_056733.1, forward strand.
ATTTTGGATGCCCCTTTGCAATCTGATGTCTTGTTTGGTTCTCCTGTTGAGGCAGTTTTAAAGAAAATGGAAGATAAGGCTAAGTCTATGCAGACTGTTAAAGATTTTTTGCAGGTTCAGCCTCCAAAGTTTAGTAGAAATTGGCCTACTAAAGGGTGGGCGTATCCTTCTTATGATTCCCAGTCTAGGGGTAGATCTAGGCGTGGCAGGGGCAGAGGTCAGGGCTCTTTCAGGCCCAGAACAGGGAGTTCTCCTGCACAGTCTTCGAGTGAGGGCAGGGGTCAGTCCTTTCGTAAACAGACCCAATGACCTACCTTTTCAGCTGCCAGAACCTTCTCGCCTGGCAGCACCTTTGGGAGGAAGGTTGGCACTTTTCAAAGAAAATTGGAGTTTGATTACCCAAGACAAATGGGTACTGGATATCATACATCACGGTTACAGGTTTTATTTCCATACCTTGCCTCCTTTCAAAGGCATGCCAGACATTCCTCCTCAACAAAGAATAGAGGCTCACAAGCAAATTTCACTGCTACTCCACAAATAGGGGCCATACAGCCGGTTCCTTTGCCAGAAAGGGGCCTAGGATTTTATTCTCGCCTGTTCCTAGTCCCAAAGAAGGGGAACACGTGGAGACCAATTTTGGATTTGTCTATCCTCAACACTTATCTGGACATTCCCAAGTTCAAAATGTTGACGTTGCAGCAGCTTTTACCTCTGCTGGGCAAAGATCATTGGATGGTAACTTTGGATCTCAAGGAGGCTTACCTTCATGTTCCTATCAGACTAAGTTGCAGGAAGTATCTGCGTTTTCGAGCTGGGACTTCTCACTATCAGTTCTCTGCATTGCCCTTTGGCTTATCTACTGCCCAGAGTGTTCACGAAAGTTCTGGCTCCAGTGCTAGCTTTCTTCAGGCTAAAAGGAATACAGATCTATCCTTATTTGGACGACTGCCTGATTCTGGCTCCAGGAGGGAAGAGCTTCTTCATCATTTGGAATATGTGATAGCAGTGCTAAGATGCCTGGGGTATTCTGTGAACGAAATAAAGTCCAGTCTAGTACCCTCTCAAGACATGTGCTTTCTGGGTGTGAGACTGAATACAGCATCCCAGATGGCCTTTTAACCCCGGACAAACAAAAGAGTCTATCCCTTTACTTCCATCAGCTATCTCATCAGTCCGGGCTGACTGCAAGGACAGTCCTTCAAGCCTTAGGGTTCATGGCATCTTGTATTCTGGTGCTTCCCAATGCCAAACTGCATATGAGGAAGCTACAATGGTATCTCAAAATGTATGGACACAGCACTGCCAGGATCTGGACACTGTCATTCAAATAATACCTTGCATTCAAAAGGAATTTTTGTGGTGGGCTCAGGAATGTCACCTAAACAAGGGACTCTCTGTGACCCGGCCAGAGGCGAGTCAAATTTTAACGACAGATGCCTCAGACATAGCTTGGGGAGCTCATCTAAATGGAAAGTGGATACAAGACAGGTGGCCTGCCAGACTACAACATCTACATATCAACATGAAGGAGATGTTAGCAGTCCAGTTTGCATTAATAACTTTCAAGGATTTACTTCTTCCAGGGCAGGTGTTGATTCTAACAGACAACACAACTGTCATGTGGTACATCAACAAACAAGGGGGAACACATTCTTATCCTCTATGCAGGCAAGCAATGATTTTGTGGGAGACTGCTCTCAGTTTACAACTAAGTCTTCAGGCAAGGTTTCTGCGGGAGCACAGAACTCCTTAGCAGATGTGTTAAGCAGACAAATCATGGATCCCCACGAGTGGAAACTGGATCTTCATGTATTTCAGAAATTGACAGTGTCCTGGGGAACTCCAGACATAGATCTGTTCGCTTCTCCACTAAACAACCAGCTGCCAAAGTTTTGCACAAAGCGGTTTCATCACACAGCTTGGAAAGTGGATGCTCTTTCTTTCAGTTGGAAAAATCTTCATGTGTATGCCTTTCCACCTCTGCCTCTCCTCCCAAAGGTACTTCTGAAGGTCAGACAGGACAAGCCAAGGATGATTTTGATAGCTCCAGATTGGCCTCGACAGCACTGGTACCCACTACTGAGAAGTCTAGTACGGAAGCCACCATGGCCTTTGCCTTTGATTCCACATCTGTTGTCCCAGGAGGACAGTCATTTGCTCCATGTCAAACTTCACTCTCTTCACCTAACAGCACGGCATATTCTGTTTTAAACCATAGAGGGTCTCAACTTCCACAACAAGTTTTGAATGTGATTTTGGAAGCTAGAAGGCCTAGTACAAGGAAAGTGTATGCAGATAAATGGAAGAGATTTTTATTTTGGAGTGCAGCTAAGGATTTGGATGTTTCTGAGCCTGATTTAAGTGTGGCTCTTCAATATCTTACTGAGTTATTGGACAAAGGTTTGTCCTTCTCTTCTATTAAGATTCATGCTGCAGCAATTTCAGCTCACTACGATTGTGACCCACCGTTGTTTTCTCATCCTTTATTCAAGCAATTTCTCAGAGGGGCAAAGAATATAAGACCCCCACGAAGAGCTCCTACTCCTGCTTGGGATCTCAATTTTGTGTTGGAGAAACTCACTCTACAACCTTTTGAGCCTGCAGCTACTGCTGAGTTGAAATATTTGTCATGGAAGACTGCTTTTTTGTTGGCCATTACCTCTGCAAGAAGGGTTTCTGAATTGCAGGCCCTTATGGCAGTTGAGCCTTTCATAATTTTTCACAAGAATAGGGTATCTTTACGTACCAATCCCTCCTTTATGCCTAAAGTGGTTTCTAGTGTGGCTTTAAACCAAACTATTCATTTGCCTACTTTTTATGCAAATCCCCAAACTAAAGGGGAAAAGATTTTGCACACCTTAGATGTTCACAGGCAGTTGCGATATTATTTGGACAGAACTAAAGGGTTCAGACAATCTCAGCAATTATTAGTTTCTTTTGCTTTGTGCTGTCAGGGCAAGCCCGTGTCAAAACAAACTATTTCTAAGTGGATTGGATTTTGCATTGCTTTCTGTTATTCCCATCATGGCAAAGAGATTCCAGCTGGGATTAGACCTCATTCCACTAGGGCTACTGCCACTTCAACAGCTTTTTTGAGGGGGGTGGCTACTAAGGATATTTTGGAGGCAGCCACTTGGAGTTCAGTGCATACCTTCTCTAGGCATTACCACCTTCCATTATACTCTAAATCCAGGGCTGGTTTGCCACTGCTGTGTTGCAGGGCATTTTGGCAGCTCCTGCTTCATTATAGTTTAGCCATCCTCCCTTGCCTCTGCTTTGGGATTCTACCCAAGTGTTAGGACTGCAGCAATGTGAGATGAAGAACATAGTACAGTTTTGTACCTACCATAAATGTAGATGTTCAAGATCCACATTGCTGCAGTCCAATCCTCCCTCCTTCCCCTCTGTTGTTTGAGGTGGTTGTGTGGGTTGGGTTATCCATCTGAGGTAAACTGCATTTTGTATATTGCATTTTGTAAGTATTGTATATATTATGCATATTTTTGGTGTTAGACTAGTTGATTGTTTAGTTGTGGTCTTTGGGTTTGGACCTTTCTTTTTAGGGTCTTCTGACATCTGGGGCAAGAAAAGACTGAGGATATGACGTCGGTCATGCGCATTTGTACCCTGACGTTCTGATGTCAGTCAAATGCGCCCTGACCGACGTCAGCCTTATACTCTGATATTCGGGCCGAATGAGGGACAGCGGACTACCCAAGTGTTAGGACTGCAGCAATGTGGATCTTCGAACATCTACATTTATGGTAGGTACAAAACTGTACTTTCTACTTCCTTTACTATCTTCAAAAGCTTTTTGGTGTATTTGCTTTTTTGTTGGATGTATATTGTATATTTATAGATTTAATTGCTTCCCATTAAGGGGGCACCTGACGATTGGGGCAAGAAAAAACGATGTAATGGCGTTGGCTGCATGTTTTATACCCCCTGACTACCTGACGTCATGGAAGAAGGGACAGCAACCAATGCAGGACCCAAGACTTTATTAATCAGGCCGACTGAGGACTACTGCAAGCAGATAACCCAAAAGTGATGACTGCAACAGTGAATACACTCAAACATCTACATTTATGGTAAGTGTACACAACTGTACTGTATCCATGTCAGTATTCCTCGCTCTTTGGACTTGGATCTGAGCTGGCACTTTACAGACAGCTTCAAGGCTTGAGCTCCTCCCTCTCCCATGATCCTTTGCTGCCCTCTAATCCCTCAAATCTCATTTGCGACATTGAGCTTCAGATGTAGGTTTCTTGGCTCGTGTCCTGTTGTTGGATAAGTAGTGTTTTTCTTTCTTCCTATTAGATAGTTTTGCTTTTTGTCAATATTTTAGTTAGAAACAAAATAAAATAAACAGTACACATTCCTGCCAAAGGTGGCTCACAAACAACAGAAATCAAGGCTTGAAAACAAGATGTGAGCACACCAGCAAAGCTGAGAAAAAGCCAAAAAACGTCCTAAAATCCTTCTTTATTACAAAAGAATGAGCACTTTCACGGGGTTACCGCTTCATCAGATCCATCAATATTTTAGTTAAGATATTTTAGGGTTCTCAGATAGCAATAGCTTTATCCCTCCCCTCCCGGTTCGTTAGTTTTGTTGTGTTCCATTTTGGCACCTTTTTTCTGATAGTAGTGAGCCAGTGTTGTTTTTTTTTTCCATTAGAGCAGTTGCTTTACAACTTTCTAAGCTAGTTTTATTGTTTGTGTTCTGTGTGTTTTTTTTCAGCTTGTCTACTTCGCATATGACCTCTGCTTGTTTGACGGTGTTGAGATAGCTTGCCCCTTAGGTTTGGTCACTATGTCTGATAATCCCATTGGCTTTAAGCAGTGCTCCTCGTGTGGTTGGAAGATGCCAGTTTCCGATTCACCCGAGGAGTGCTTTTATTTTTTGGGCATCATCTATTTGGAGGTTGAATGTGAAATTTGCACTGCATTCAACCCCAGGGCTTTGGTCAAGTGCAGAAACTCTTGTTGAAAGGGTTGGCTCAAGGGCATCCCTTGGCTCAGTCTCCTTTCAAATCTGGACCCTCTGTGCACAAAAGGAAGGCTCCCCTGTCTTCTGGGTCTTCTACCAAAAAGATGAGACTATTGGATCCTAGTACCTCGGGCTGGATCTGGCTCCCTCAGATCCTGGACATGTGGGATGCAGGCCTTCAGATCCTACCTTTTCTTCGGGTCCAAGGTGGTTGGATCTGGATCAGTGTCTGATTCCACTGTTATCTAGTATTCCCTTTCTGGCACTGGTTTGGGGCAGTCTCCTTCTGTTTGCAAGGACAAAAGCCAATCTGTAGAGGGGAGGTCCTCGTGCTCTAGGCACCCATCCCCAGCTAGATCCTCCAGGAGTTTACTCCCTTCTGATATGGACAGGATGATGAAGTCCTTTCTTATGGCTCAGATTAAACTGCGGCTTCTTGCGAGGCCATCCCCTACCCCCCTGTTTTTTCCTCGTCCAACCAGATTGGTTTCTGACTTCCTGCCCCTGGACCATACGGGGAGGGAGTTAAGGATTTCCCGGGACCCTTCTGCCCCTACCCCGTCTTGAGTCCCTGACTCCTCCTGCTCAGCCTCTCCTTGAGCATATGGAGTCCCAGACCCAAGCTTTCACGTAGGAGTCCTTGAGTGGGGGGTTCTGGTCCTGGTGTTTCAAACCAGTCCCTACCCCTTGGTGCTTCGGCCCTCAATAGCTCAGTGCCAGTACTGTCCGGAGGTCTGGAGGTTCTGGCCTGCTCCAGTCTTTCCCCCCAGTGGGCCTTCCTACCGGGAGGGCGGACAGAACATCGTCCAGTCCTTTGACTTTCCAGGTTGTAGAGTGAACCTTTTTCTCCACAGTCTTCCAGGGACCATCCCAGCCCATATCTTGCAGACCTCACTCATCCTGTCCCTGGTCACCCCTTTCAAACTTGCCTTCAGGTGAGAGCTGCCTCAGTCTGGGTCCCCTTCTCTTTGAAGTCTTTCCCCGAGCCACCCCTGGAGGAAGGTTCCTCAGAAGAGATTGTGTAAGAGGAGACACTTAGACTTCCCTGCCGAGTCACTCACTGAGGATACTGACCTCAATGAAGGGGATGGGGTCCCCCAGGTCCATGCCCAAGAATGTCTCCTTTGGGGACATCTTGGAAATCCTTAAGCTTAAGGGCAGTTGGTCTTCCCTCCCCCTGTCCCCTGAGGAGCCCATGTTTCTAAAGGCTTTCGGGACTAGATCTACCTCCTGGGTGTCTCCTCTGGCTGATGAACTCGTTGACTTTATCGCCAGCAGGGCACAGAAGGAGACCGATACTGTGGACCCTGTTCCCAAATGAGCTGACAAGTTTCTTAACCCCCCTCCCCCACCCTTCCGACAAGCAGTTTTGGTCTAAAGATATGCCAGTGGACACAATTGTGGTAGCTTCCACCACCAAGAAGGAACTGACTGTACAGAGCACATCTGGCCATTGTCCATCCCCACCAACCGTGGGTAATGGGCAATTGACAGGCATGTAAAGTGGATATTTGTCTCAGCCACATTTGGGGTGCAGGCGCTCAATTATCTGGCACATATCACCTGACTTCAAAGGGACCTGGTCAGGGAGCTTCTCACATCGCTTTCTGAGACACTCCCGGCTTGGGAACTAAGCAAAGTGTCCCCCAAGCTATCTGCACTTTCTTTCCAGGCTAACTCATTGATGAGGCTTATTGCCAACATGACAGAAGGAGCCTCTCGTGCAGCCAGCATAGGCATCACTATCCAACGTTATGCCTGGCTACACCTTTGTGGATTTGCAGAGTCTTTCAAGGCGTCTTTCACCAATGCCCTTTTTGCTGGTTCTGCCCTGTTTGGCCATTCGGTCAAAGAAACTCTCACCTGCAGTGAGCTGGAGGTCAAGACTTTGTCGGCTATAGGGACCAGATTTTCCACCCCTCAGTGCTCCTTTTCCAAGGTGCAGTGAGGGGCTAGGAAAATGTGGATGTCCTTCATGGATGCATCTGCAGTCATTACAGCCGGGTTGTCCTGTCGTCAGGCAGCCCGTCAGTCGGCCGGATTCCAAAGTCCGGGTCCGGCTTCGGCTGATGTCGCTCTTCATCCGACGTCATCTCTGTTGGACTTCGGGTATAAAGGCATCAGCCGACGCCATCTTCCTCTGTCTTTCTTGCCGCGTGGCGCCCGAAGCAGAAGCTGTTCGCAAGTGCCGGTCGGTCGGATGCAGAGAATTTTTCTACCGAATACTACTTCGAAGACTTCTAAAGCTAAGTACCCCGTTGGGGACTCTTTCTTGCCTCAGCCGATGTCAGAAAAAGTTAATAATTGTTTAACCTGTGGGAAACAAATACCTCATAAAGATTTCCATTCTTACTGTCTGCCTTGTTTAGGCCCAGCCCACGACGTAGCAGCCTGTTGGCCTGTGCTTCCTTCAACCGACGAGCTTAGGCGTCGGTCGGAGTTTGCAGAACAGTTTTTCGGTCCTGAATTTGCTTACATTATGTCGCCGGAACCTCCGACTACACTTTCTGCCAAAAAGCAAGAAAAGACCGACACTCGCGGTCAGCGGTTTCGGCTGAAACCACGCTTAAGCAAACGCGAGTGTCTCGGTTTCGGCGAAACCGAGAAAACTGATCTAGGTACAGCGAATCTATCTCTACACTTGAGGCCCCTGCTACAATTCTTGAATCGGCTTCTGAAACTTTACCCACTGACTTATCAGACACCATTCCCTGGATGTCTCTACCCCAGCACGTGGTGCTGCTAGGCCTCCAGCAGCCATGTCCATTAAGGCTTCGCCAGGGCTAAAGCAGCCAAGTCTGCCAAATCAGTGCCTGTTAAACCACCCTCAACCAGGCCCTCTTCTAGTTCTCAAATGCTCACCTTGGCAGAAGATTTGATTTCTTTAATTAGAGGATCTCAACCTCACCCAGACAGGGCCTCTCAGCCCCAGATAAGAGACCTAGGGCAGAGCCCCTGAGCCAGTGTCCACTGATGATTCTGCAGATGAATCAGACATTACTGACCAGCCAGAGGCCCCTTTCTCTAATTTTGAGGATTCTGATGCTGAAGAATCCATTCCAGCTGCTTCCTCCAGAAGAATTCTCCTTTGGGGAAACCTTGCATGCCATGAGAGCAGTTCCAATGGCAGCAACAAGAATTCTCAGATTCGAAAAGACTTAGAACCTTTCTGCACCTTCCACAGCACAGGCCCTTAGCTATACCTCCTGTTCTTTCTGTGGTAGATGACGCTTTTAATGATGTCTGCTCTGCTCCAGACTCATTACCCCCAGCCCCTGCCAAACCTGACAGATTTTACAGGGTGCCTGACACTCATCACCACCTTTACAAGGCCCCCCTTGCAGACCCAGAAACTATATCCCAGGGTCCCAAGGCAGTTGCGACCATAGCTAAAACCCTACTCCTTCTGAAAGGGAAGCAAGGGCATTAGACAGATGGGGTAAAAAAGTATACACTTCAGCTACTCTCTCAGCTAGAGCTTTAAACTGCCAGTTCCACTTGATACAATACCAAGAGTTTATGCTTGATCAGTTAACTAAAAAATTAACCACTGATGAAGTTCTTGACAAGAAATATGTATTAGAAATGGTAAATAACATACAACAGGTTAGTAACCATTCCTTAAAATGTGGCTATGATGCACTGGAGGCTTCATTTAGATCAGCCATGACTGGCACAGTGATAAGAAGACATGCATGGCTAAAGGAGCAAGCTCTACCAGATCATGTTAAAGCTAAATTGTTAGATGCTCCTATGGATAAGACAAGTTTGTTTGGTGCACCTGCCCAGCAGGTTATAAAGAAAATGGAAGAAAAGGCAAAATCAGTTCAAACTGTTAAAGATTTCCTGCAGGTTCAACCCCCAAGGTTTAGCAGGAACTGGCCTGCCAAGAATTGGTCCTTTCCTGACTCCTCAAGCTTTCAATGGGGCAGGAATAGCCGTTCCAGAGGCAGAAACCAAACCAGAGGAAGTGCCTACAGAGGACGACAGTGGCAAGGTAACAACAGAGGCACAGACACAGCCACTGCCACTACTTCAACACAGCCACAGTGACTTACTCATAAAACCGCCTACCAGGGAGCAAATAGCAGCCCCACTAGGCGGAAGGTTAACTTTATTTGCAAAGAACTGGCACCACATAACAAAAGACAAGTGGATTCTGCAAATTATACATCAAGGTTACCGATTCCACTTCCACACTATACCAGTCAAAGAGGAATGCCAAATCTACCTCCAAATCAAAAAACAGAAGCTTTACAACAGATAATGGAGTTAGCAAACATGAGAGCTGTGGAAAAAGTGCCTGCAGCAGAGCAAGGAAAGGGGTTCTACTCCAGACTGTTCCTAGTTCCAAGAAAGGAAAAAGTTGGAGACCAATTCTCGACCTGTCCACCTTGAATACATACATCATTGTCCCAAAATTCAAAATGCTGACCCTACAGCAACTTCTTCCCATGCTGGGCAAGGAGTGTTGGCTGGTAACTCTAGATCTCAAGGAGGCATACCTGCACGTCCCTATTCGACCAATCTGCAGAAGATACCTCAGATTTCTTGCAGGATCAGAGCACTATCAATTCTCAGCATTGCCTTTTGGCTTATCTACTGCCCAGAGTATTCACAAAATGCCTGGCATCAGTAATCGCATACTGCAGACTGCAGGGAATTCATATTTACCCATACCTGGACGACTGCCTGCTACAAGGGGACAACAAAAGCAAGTTGACAACAGATTTGCAAAGGGCCATTTACTTGCTACAAGCACTGGGATACACAGTCAATCTAAAAAAGTCAAGACTGATACCATCCCAAACAAGGACATTCTTGGGAGCGGACTTGCACACAGTGAGACAAATGGCATTCCTAACTACAGAAAAACAAAAAGAACTCCCTCTTTACTTCTTGTCACTAACAAAGCTGAACAAATTAACAGCAAGAAAAGTTCTGCAGGCCTTGGGCTTCATGGCATCATGCATAATTTTGGTTCCATTTGCCAGACTACATATGAGAAAACTACAGTGGTACCTACGGAATTTATGGTCCCAACACAGACACAGCCTCGAAACAGAAATCCCACTAATTCCATGCTTAAAACAGGAGTTCCTATGGTGGGCCCAGGCTTGCCGGTCCAACCCAGGCCTTCCCTTTCACAGATGTCAAGCAAGCCAGAGCATTACAACAGATGCTTCAGACCTAGGATGGGGGCCCACATGCTGGACAAATGCGTGCAAGGATTGTGGACTCAGGATCAACTTCACCTGCACATCAACCTAAAAGAAATGCTGGCTGTAAAACTGGCCATCCAAAAGTTCAGACCATTTCTCAAAGAGGGCCAGCTGTTGATAAGGACAGACAACACCACAGTCATGTGGTACATCAACAAACAGGGAGGCACTCATTCATACCCCTATGCAGAATGACTTTGGAACTGTGGACCCTGGCACTCAGCTACAACATCCAGCTGCAAGCAAGATTTGTACCAGGAAAAGAAAATACTCTAGCGGACATTTTAAGCAGGACCACATCAGATGCTCACGAATGGCACCTGCACCGGACATCTTCAGGACCATTACAAAGAAGTGGGGAATGCCTCAGATAGATCTATTTGCATCTCCTCACAATCACCAACTCAAAAATTCTGCACAAGGACATTTCACCCACTAGCATGGAAAGTGGATTCTCTCCTTCAGTTGGAAGGGCCTAACAGTTTATGCATTCCCACCTCTCCCTTGATACACAAAGTACTCCTAAAAATCAAGGAAGAACATCCAAGGATAATCCTGATAGCTCCAAACTGGCCAAGACAACACTGGTATCCACTGCTAAGGAGCTTGTCTCGAACAATATGTGGCCAATACCCTGATGCCTTTGGTGCTAACTCAGAACAACTACAGCACCATACATCCAAACCTGAAAACCTTACAACTGACTGCATGGAACATCACATAGCAGCAGCTAATCAAGAACTTTCCCAAAGAGTTAAAGACATTATTCTTGAAGCACGCAGACCTTCAACAAGAAGGAACTACGCTGGAAAATGGAAAAGGTTTGTCAGTTGGAGTTCTGAAAGAGGAAAAGATGTGTCAAACATAGATATGCCTAACATCCTGGAGTATCTGGCCGAACTTCTCCATTCAGGCCTGTCCTACTCCTCCATCAAGATACATGCATCAGCTATTTCAGCAGAATACAGCTTTGACCCACCTGTTTTTTCACACCCTCTGCTCAGACAATTTCTCAGAGGAATCAAGAATGTAAAACCTCCAAGAAAACCACCATTACCAGCTTGGGACTTAAACTTACTAGAAAAGTTGACACTATCACCCTTTGAGCCAGCAGCAACAGCAGACTTACAACACCTGTCATGGAAAACTGCCTTCCTACTGGCAATTACCTCAGCAAGGAGGGTTTCAGAATTACAGGCCTTAATGGCAGTGCAACCCTTCCTAATCTTCCACCAAGATAGAGTATCCATGAGGACTAATCCAACATTTATGCCTAAGGTGGTATCCAGAGTGTCTTTAAACCAGGCAATCCACCTACCTACCTTCTTTCCCAACCCACAAAACAGAGGGGAAAGAATACTGCATACCTTGGATGTACATAGACAGCTACGCTACTACTTGGACAGAACCAAAAGCAGCAGAAAGACTGACCAACTTTTTGTGGCCTATGCAACAGGAAGAGAGGGAAAAGCTATTTCCAAACAGACAATCTCCAAATGGATAGGAAATTGCATACGATTCTGTTACTCCTTCCATGGAAAACCAATTCCACAGAACATAAGACCTCATTCTACAAGGGCAACAGCCACTACCACAGCCTTCTTAGGAGTGGCTACCAAAGACATTATTGAGGCGGCTACTTGGACCTCCGTGCATACATTTGCCAAGCATTATAATTTGCCTCTATATTCCAGATCGAGCAGGGTTTGCCACTGCTGTACTGCAAGGGATCCTAAACACACCATAATCTACCTTTATCCTCCTCCCCTAGTTGGCTATGGTATTCTACCCAGCTGTAATGACTGCAGATGCATCCATGAAGGACATAGTACAGTTTTGTACCTACCATAAATGTAGATGTCCGAACTGGATAGCATCTGCAGTCAGGATTACCCTCCCTCCTTCCCCTCTGAGGTACTCCTAGGGTGTTTACCCTCCTAATAGCTAGCTGATGGGGGGGGAGTCTTTTATGGTGTATTTGTTTGTATATATGTACATACATACTTATTTTTGTGGTTACCTCTATCCTTTTGGAAACATTGGCATCTATCCAAAATTTTTAGCCTTCAGGAGGGCTTCTGGCATCTGGGGCAAGAAACACTGAGGAAGATGGCGTCGGCTGATGCCTTTATACCCGAAGTCCAACAGAGATGACGTCGGATGAAGAGCGACATCAGCCGAAGCCGGACCCGGACTTTGGAATCCGGCCGACTGACGGGCTGCCTGACGACAGGACAACCCGGCTGTAATGACTGCAGATGCTATCCAGTTCGGACATCTACATTTATGGTAGGTACAAAACTGTACTTTTCGCAAGTCGCAGCCTGTTTCCAGGGTACTCAAGATGAGCCCTTCTCCAGAGGTCAGGGGAGAGGGTTCAGTGGCAGATGCCACCCCAGGGGCAGAGAGGTTCTGCAAAATCACGGCTCCAGCGAACCCTTCTCTGAGACGCCCCAGCAGCACTCTTCAAGTGCTGCCTGACTGTCCTGCCCTGGAGGCAGCTTAGGGGTCTGTTGATGTTCATGTTTCTCTATTGCAGTCATCACCTGTGGGTTATCCCTGCTGTGGTAGCTTTTCGTCGGCCCGAATACCAGAGTCAATGTTTTTGTGCACCAACTGCCGTTGCCTGTAGTCTGACGTCAGGTCGTCAGTACTATAAAGCAATGCAGCCAACATCATTACATCAGTCTTTCTTGCCGTGGAGCCCATAGCAGAAGCACTTTGCACGAGTGCCGGTCGGTCACTACCAGAAGTTAAATTTCAGCAGAAAAGATCTAAAGCTAAGTACCCGTTGGGGACCCTTTTGTCTTGCTCTAACCGATGTCTGAAAAAGTCTCGCCTGTGGAAAGCAAATCCCACACCGAGACTTTCATTCTTACTGCATCACTTGTTTAGGCCCAGACCACGACATCCCTCGTTGGCCTCTTTAATGCGAGAACCATTTGCTGTAGAGGTCTTTTTGTAGACAATTATTTTTGTGTTCCTTTTTCGAATTTCGATATTGCGTCCGTCAGCCAGCGGTCTGTCAATATTCCGAAAAAGCATAAAGATAGAGACAGGCCACACAAGGCTAAGCCTTCTGACGCTACCACTAAGCAAGTCGTCATTTCTCCGGAATTCAGTGAGGCGCTTTCACATCCCCTGATGCCCGATTCGCTTTCTATGCAGGCCTCTGCTGAGACCCTTTTGGAGTCCGGTATGCCACAGAAATCCACTTTGTTTTCCAAGCCTTTGCCTGTCTTACTCATTTGGGTCCAGAGCAGTGATGCAAGCACCGGCTTCCTAGGAGGCCTTTCGCACTACCGATTCTAGACAAAAAATTATGTCTTCTCATCCAGCTACCGCTTCTCAGAGACTGACTGATTCTCTCAGGCCTCAAAGCCAGGCCACTCCTAGGAAATCTGTTTCTAGCCACCATCTTGATACTGCTCCCCTACCCCAAGCTCAAATGCTTAAAATGGTGGAGGATCTCATCTCCCTTATCTGAGGTACTCAGACCCCCACTCCAAAAAGGAAAAGGCATCCTTTTCCAGACATTGTAACAGACCAGGAGTCTGATGAATCTGATTATTCTGCTTTTGAAGAGGAACAAACATCCCTTTTCTGTTTGAGGATTCAGATGCAGAGGAATCCAACCCTTCTGCCTCCCCTCCAGAGAACCTCTATTTGAGGTAACGCTTCACTCCCTCGGGGAACATTTTCAATGGGAATCTCAAGACTTCCCACAGTCAAAGAAACGACTTAGAGAGTTTCTGGACCTGCCCCAGCACAGACACCTGGCCATCCCACCTATTCCGGAAGTGGTGAATGATGTTTTCCATGAATCCTGCTTGGCCCCTGATGCCCTGCCTTCTGCTCCAACTAAACCTGACAGGTACTACAGAGTACCGGATTCTCACATACACCTGTACAGGAACCCTGCTGCAGACCCGGAGGTCATTACACAGGGACCCAAAGGACCTAAGACTAGTTCTGCCAAGAATCCTCTTCCTTCTGACAATGACTCCAGACAGATGGGGTAAGAGCACAATTTGTCAGTTCCATATGTTAAAATATCAACAACACACTTTGGAACAATTAAAATAGAAGATTGCTACCTCTCCTCATGGTGCCAACTCAAAAAAGCTGGCAGAATTACTACACTCATGTGGCCAAGCACTCATTACAGTGTGGATGTGATGCCCTAGAAGCCTCTAGCAGGGCAGCAGTGACAGGATCTGTTATTAGAAGACATGCATGGCTGAAGGAACAACCTCTCCCTGATCATGTCAAGTCTAAACTTATTGATGCACCCCTAGATAAGGAAAAAGCAGAAGAGGTGCTTAAAAAGATGGAAGACAAAGCAAAATCGATGCAGACAGTAAAAGATTTCTTTCAAGTTCATCCTCCCAGATTCAGCAGGAACTTACCCTCTTAGCACTGGGACTTCCCTGCACCCAGCAGACAGGGCCAAGGTAAGCCCTGCAGGGACAGGCCATCCTGGCCTCTATCCCAGGGCCAGCAAAGAAGCAAATAATGGACTACTTCTGCCTCTAAGGCAGGGAGTTCTAAGCCGAGCTTCTATGGCAAGCAGCCACAATGACTCTCCCTCCCCCCCTCTGCCCTCCTTTCACTCATCAAAAACTAGGAGGAAGGCTCACCCTCTTCAAGGACAATTGGGTCTTTGTAACCAAGGACCAATGGGTCTTAAAAATTATTTCTCAGGGATACAGATTCTCCTTCAGCAAACTCGCTATTTCAAGAGGATACTCAGTCCTCCCCCCAAACCAGTGGGCAGAGGCATTAAAACAAGTCCAAACTCTAATATCCCAGGGGGCTGTAGAACCTGTCCCGCCAGATCAAACAGGAAAAGGTTTTTACTCCAAGACTATTCCTTGTTCCCAAAAAAGAGAGCACTTGTCACGCCATCCTGGATCTATCCAAACTGAACACCACCTTGGTGGTTCCCAGATTCAAAATGATAACCTTGCAACAACTCCTGCCTATGCTCACACAAAATGCCTGGCTTGTGACACTAGACCTAAAAGATGCCTACCTCCACATCCCCATCAGGGAATCGTGCAGAAAATTCCTGCGTTTCAGAGCAGGCTATTGACACTTTATGTTCTCTGCACTTCCCTTTGGCTTATCTACTGCTCCCAGAGTATTCACCAACTGCTTGGCCCCTGCTACAGCATTCTGCAAACAGAGAAATATACAGATGTCCTTCATGGATGCATCTGCAGTCATAACAAGTGGGTTGTCCTGTCGTCAGGCAGCCCTGCAGTCGGCCGGATTCCAAAGTCTGATGTCGCGTCATCTCTGTTGGTCTTCGGTATAAAAGCATCAGCCGCCATTTTCCTCAGTCTTTCTTGCCAAGCAGAAGCTGTTCAAGTGCCGGTCGGTCGGATCCAGAGATTACTTCTACGAATACTACTAAGACTTCTAAAGCTAAGTACCCGTTGGGGACTCTTTCTTGCCTCAGCCGATGTCAGAAAAGTTAACAATTGTTTAACCTGTGGGAAACAAATACCTCATAAAGATTTCCACTCATACTGTCTGCCTTGTTTAGGCCCAGCCGCAGCCTGTTCGCCTGTGCTTCTTTTAACGCGTCGGAGTTTGCAGAACAGTTTTCGGTACTGATTTTGCGTACATTATGCCGTCGGATCCTCCGACTACCCCAAAAAAAGATAAAGACCGACAGGTCCGGTTTCGGCGAAACCACGGTAAAGCAAAGGTTTCGGCGAAACCGAAAACTGCTCAAAGTACAGCTGAACCTATTCTAACATCTGAGGCCCCTGCTACAACTCTTGAATCGACCTCAGAAATTTTACCCACGGTGGTTGACTTATCAGACACCATCCCCTTGGATGTCTCTACCCCAGCCGTGGTGCTGCTAGGCCTCCAGCTGCCATGTCCATTAAGGCCTCGCCAGGGCTAAAGCAGCCAAGACTACTAAATCAGTGCCTGTTAAACCCCCACATCCAGGCCCTCTTCTAGTTCTCAAATGCTTTCTTTGGCAGAAGATTTAATTTCCTTAATTAGAGGATCTCAACCTCACCCAGACAGGGCCTCTCAGCCCCCTGAGAAGAGACCTAGGGCAGAGCCCCCTGAGCCAGTTTCTACTGATGATTCTGCTGATGAATCAGACATAACTGATCAGCCTGAGGCTCCCTTCTCCAATTTTGAAGATTCGGATGCTGAAGAATCCATTCCAGCTGCTTCCCCACCAGAAGAATTCTCCTTTGGGGAAACCTTGCATGCCATGCGAGAACAGTTCCAATGGCAGCAACAGGATTTTTCAGACTCCAGAAAAAGACTTGGGACCTTCCTGCACCTCCCACAGCACAGGCCCTTAGCTATACCTCCTGTTCTCTCTGTGGTGGATGATGCTTTCAATGATGTTTGCTCGCTCCAGATTCTTTACCCCAGCCCCTGCCAAACCAGACAGATTTTACAGGGTGCCAGATACTCATCACCACCTTTACAAGGCCCCACTTGCAGACCCAGAAACTATATCCCAGGGTCCCAAGGCAGTAGCCGCGACCACAGCTAAAACCCTATTCCTTCTGAAAGGGAAGCAAGGTCACTAGACAGATGGGGTAAAAGGTCTACACTTCAGCTACTCTCTCAGCTAGAGCTTTAAACTGTCAGTTTCACATGATACAATACCAAGAGTTTATGCTTGATCAGTTAACTAAAACTAACCACTGATGAATCTCTTGATAAGAAATATGTATTAGAGATGGTAAATAACATACAACAGGTTAGCAACCATTCCTTAAAATGTGGCTATGATGCACTGGAGGCTTCATTTAGATCAGCCATGACAGGCACAGTGATAAGAAGGCATGCATGGCTAAAGGAACAAGCTTTACCGGATCATGTTAAAGCTAAGTTGCTAGATGCTCCTATGGACAAGACAAGTCTGTTTGGTACACCTGCCCAGCAGGTTATGAAGAAAATGGAAGAAAAGGCAAAATCTGTTCAAACTGTTAAAGATTTCTTGCAGGTTCAACCCCAAGGTTTAGCAGGAACTGGCCTGCCAAGAATTGGTCCTTTCCTGACTCCACAAAATTTCAAAGGGGTAGAAATAGGCGTTCCAGAGGCAGAAACCAATCCAGAGGAGGTCCCTACAGAGGACGACAGTGGCAAGGTAACAACAGAGGCACAGACACAGCCACTGCCACTACATCAGCACAACCGCAGTGACTTAATCCTAAATCCGCCTACCAGGGAACAAATAGCAGCCCTCTAGGCGGAAAGTTAACCTTATTTTCAAAAACTGGCACTACATAACAAAAGACAAGTGGATTTTACAAACCATAGATCAAGGTTACGGTTTCACTTCCACACTTTACCAGTCAAAAGAGGAATGCCAAATCTACCTCCAAATCAAAAACAGAGGCTCTACAGATAATGGAGTTAGCAAACATGAGAGCTGTGGAAAGAGTGCCAACAGCAGAACAAGGAAAGGGGTTCTACTCCAGACTATTCCTAGATCCAAGAAAGGAAAACAGTTGGAGACCAATTCTCGACCTGTCCACCTTAAATACATACATCATTGTCCCAAAATTCAAAATGCTGACCCTACAGCAACTTCATCCCATGCTGGGCAAGGAGTCTTGGCTGGTAACTCTAGATCTCAAGGAGGCATACCTGCACGTCCCCATTCGACCAATCTGCAGAAGATACCTCAGATTTCTTGCAGGATCAGAGCACTATCAATTCTCAGCATTGCCCTTTGGCTTATCTACTGCCCAGAGTATTCACAAAATGCCTGGCATCAGTAATCGCCATTGCAGACTACAGGGAATTCAAATTTACCCATACCTGTACGACTGCCTGCTACAAGGGACAACAAAAGCAAGCTGACAACAGATTTACAAAGGGTCATTTACTTGCTACAAGGACTGGGATACACAGTCAATTTACAAAAGTCAAGACTGATACCATCCCAAACAAGGACTTTCTTGGAATTGGACACAGTACAACAAATGGCATTCCTGACTACAGAAAAACAAAAGAACTTCCTCTTTACTTCTTGGCACTAACAAAACTGAACAAGTTAACAGCAAGAAAAGTTCTACAGGCCTTGGGCTTCATGGCATCATGCATAATCTTGGTCCCATTTGCCAGACTACATATGAGGAAACTACAGTGGTACCTAAAGAATTTATGGTCCCAACACAGGCACAGTCTAGAAACAGAAATCCCACTAATTCCATGCTTAAAACAGGAGTTCCTATGGTGGGCTCAGGCATGCCAGTCAAACCCAGGCCTACCCTTTCGCAGATGTCAACCAAGCCAGACCATCACAAGAGGCGCTTGAGACCTAGCATGGGGGGCCCACATGCTGGACAAATGCGTGCAAGGATTGTGGACACAGGATCAACTTCACCTGCACATCAATCTAAAAGAAATGCTGGCAGTAAAACTGGCAATCCAAAAGTTCAAACCATTTCTCAAAGAGGGCCAGTTGATGATAAGGACAGACAACACCACAGCCATGTGGTACATCAACAAACAGGGAGGCACTCATTCATAACCCCTATGCAGAATGACCTTGGAGCTGTGGACCCTGGCACTCAGCTACAACATTCAGTTACAGGCAATATTTGTACCAAGGAAAGACAATACTCTGGCAGACATATTAAGCAGAACCACTTCGGATGCCCACGAATGGAAGCTGCACCCGGACATCTTCAAGACCATCTCGAAGAAATGGGGAATGCCACAGATAGACCTATTTGCATCACCTCTCAATTACCAGCTCAAAAAATTCTGCACAAGGACATTCCACCCACTAGCATGGAAAGTGGACTCACTCTCCTTCAACTGGAAAGGCCTAACAGCATATGCATTCCCACCTCTTCCTTTGATACACAAGGTACTACTAAAAATAAGGGAAGAACGTCCAAGGATAATCCTGATAGCTCCAAACTGGCCAAGACAACACTGGTACCCACTACTGAAGAGCATGTCTCGAACAATATGTGGCCAATACCACTGATGCCTTTGATGCTAACTCAGAACAACTACAGCATCATACATTCAAACCTAAACACGCTGCAACTGACAGCATCGAACACCACATAGCAGCAGCTAATCCAGAACCTTCGCAAAGAGTTAAGGACATTATTCTTGAAGCATAGACCTTCAACAAGAAGGAACTATGCTGGAAAATGGAAAAGGTTTGTCATTTGGAGTACGGAAAGAGGAAAAGATGTGTCAAACATAGATATGCCTAACATTCTGGAGTATCTGGCGAACTTCTTCATTCAGGCCTGTCCTACTCCTCCATCAAGATACATGCATCAGCTATTTCAGCAGAATACAGCTTTGATCCACCTGTTTTTCGCACCTTTGCTCAGGCAGTTCCTCAGAGGAATCAAGAATGTAAAACCTCCAAGGAAACCACCATTACCAGCTTGGGATTTAAACTTTGTGCTAGAAAAGTTGACACTATCACCCTTTGAACCAGCAGCAACAGCAGACCTACAACACCTGTCATGGAAAACTGCTTTCCTACTGGCAATTACTTCAGCAAGGAGGGTTTCAGAACTACAGGCCTTAATGGCAGTGCAACCCTTCCTAATCTTCCACCAAGATAGAGTGTCCTTGAGGACTAATCCTACATTTATGCCCAAGGTGGTATCCAGAGTGTCTTTAAACCAGGCAATCCACCTACCTACCTTCTTTCCCAACCCACAAAACAGAGGGGAAAGAATACTGCATACCTTGGATGTACATAGACAGCTACGCTACTACTTGGACAGAACAAAAATAGCAGAAAGACTGACCAACTCTTTGTAGCCTATGCAACAGGAAGGGAAGGAAAAGCTATTTCCAAACAGACAATCTCTAAATGGATAGGAAATTGCATACGATACTGTTACTCCTTCCATGGAAAACCAATTCCACAGAACATAAGACCTCATTCTACAAGGGCAACAGCCACTACCACAGCCTTCTTACGAGGAGTGGCAACCAAAGACATTATTGAGGCTACTTGGACCTCCGTGCATACATTTGCCAAGCATTATAATTTGCCTCTTTATTCCAGATCCCGAGCAGGGTTTGCCACTGCTGTACTGCAAGGGATCCTAAACACACCATAATCTACTTTTTCCTCCTCCCCTAGTTGGCTATGGTATTCTACCCACTTGTTATGACTGCAGATGCATCCATGAAGGACATAGTACAGTTTTGTACCTACCATAAATGTAGATGTCGAACTGGATAGCATCTGCAGTCAGGATTACCCTCCCTCCTTCCCCTCTGTGGTACTCCTAGGGTGTTTACCCTCCTAATAGCTAGCTTTTGGGGGGGGGAGTCTTTTATGCTGTATTTGTTTGTACATATATGCTTATTGCTGTGTTTACCTCTATCCATTTGGAAACATTGGCATCTATCCAAATTTTTAGCCTGCAAGAGGGCTACTGGCATCTGGGGCAAGAAACACTGAGGAAAATGGCGTCGGCTGATGCTTTTATACCGAAGACCAACAGAGATGACGCCGGAGAGTGCGACATCAGCGGCCGGACCCGGACTTTGGAATCCGGCCGACTGCAGGGCTGCCTGACGACAGGACAACCCACTTGTTATGACTGCAGATGCTATCCAGTTCGGACATCTACATTTATGGTAGGTACAAAACTGTACTATTTACCCTTAACTGGATGACTGCCTCATTCAGGCGGATGGCAAAGAAAAGTTGCTCCAGGACCTTCTCTTTGTCAAATCACTTCTAACTTCCCGTGGGTTCATGATCAACGAGAAAACGTCAAAGCAAAACCCCACCAGGAAAATTGTTTTCCTGGAAGCTGTGCTAGTCACAGCAACCAAATGGTCTTCCTATCACCAGAAAAGCAGAGCTTCCTGCTTCTCTACTTCACCCAGCTGGCTTCCGAAGTCACTTCACTGCAAGGAAGTTCCTGCAAGCCCTGGGATACATGGCATCTTGCATCCTTCTCATCCCTTTCGCCAGGCTTCACATGAGAAAACTTCACTGGTATTCAAAGAACCTTTGGCGTCCACACTGTCAGTCCCTAGAAACAACTCTCCCTCTGATCCCTTGTATAAGGGCCGAATTTCTCTGATGGGCAGAGGCCTGTGCCACGAACAAGGGTCTTCCCTTTATCCTCCGCCCTTCCGGCAAGACCATCACCACCTACGCCTCAGACATAGCTTGGGTCACTCACTTAGCAGGCAGATGTACCCAAGGCCTTTGGAATGCCCAGCAACTTCACTTGCACATCAACCAGAAAGAAATGAGGGCATTGCAAAAGGCTCTGACTACCTTCCAACCCCATCTCAGGCAGGGGTCCTCCTTATAAAAACAGACAACACCATAGTAATGTGGTACATCAACACGCAGGGGGGCACCCAATCCTACCCCCTGTGCAGGTTAGCCATGAGTCTCTGTCTTACAGCCACCTCCGTGGGGCTACACCTACTTGCCCAATTCTTACCAGGGATCAACAACACACTGGCAGACCACCTAAGCAGAAACTTACTGGACTCCCACGAATGGCAGCTCCACAGAGAAATCTTTCTGCAAATCATCCAGGAGTGGGGGAACCCAGAAGTGGACTTCATTGCCTCATACCTCAACCACCAGCTGCACAAGTTTTGTACCAGGGAGTATCACCTCCTAGCCTGGAAGGTGGATGCCATGATCTTCCCCTGGAGCTCCCTCTTTGTGTAAGTATACCCTCCTCTGCCCCTTATTCCCAAGGTTCTGATCAAAGTAAGAGAGGAGAGACCAAAGGCCATCCTCATTGCACCAAATTGGCCCAGACATCATTGGTACCCCTTACTACGCAGTCTGACCTTACAGCCCACAAAGCTGCTTCCACTGAGGTCAGATCTCTTGACCCAGGAGAGGGGGAAGGTACTGCACCCAGACATACAGACTCTCAAATTTTCAGCATGGCTTGTACACTAAAAACTAGCAAGGAGTCCCTGTTGAGCAAACGGGTCCTGGACATCACTACAGAGGCCAGAATGCCCAGCACAAGAAAATCATATGCAGGAAAATGGAAAAGTACCTCCCAACCTTCCATCCCTCTCATCTTGGATTACCTAGCAGAGTTGCTCAATAGTGGCCTCTCTTTCTCCTCTATTAAAATCGATGCCTCGGCCATCTCTGCCCATTATGATTCAGACCCACCCCTCCTCTCATCCTTTGATTAAGCAATTCCTCAGAGGTGCTTCTAATGTCAGGCCTCCAGCGCCACCCTGGGACCTGAATTATGTGTTAGAGAAGCTAACCTTACCTCCTTTCAAACTTGCCGCTTCAACAGAATTGAAATACCTCTCTTGGAAGACTGGCTTCGTACTATCACCTCAGCCAGAAGGGTCTCGGAACTTCAAGCCCTCATAATTTTCCATGCAGACAGAGTCTCCCTAAGGACTAACCTCTCCTTTATGTCCAAGGTGGTATTTGATATGACTCTCAACCAGGCCATACACCTTCCCACCTTCTTTCCCAACACTCAAAACAAGGGGGAAAGAATTCTACACTCACCAGGCATGCATAGCCAACACAGATACTATCTGGACCATACTAAGCCATTCAGAAAAACAGAGATTTCACACTGTATCCTTTTTTGCTACAGACTACATGGGAAACCCATCCCTAAGTCTATCCGTACCCACTCCACTCGGGCAACTTCCACTTCCACTGCCTTCCTCAGAGGAGTACCTACCAGGGACATCTTGGAAGTGGCCACCTGGACCTCTGTCCATACCTTTACAAAGCATTACCACTTACCTCTCTTTTCTAAGTCTTGGGCAGGGTGCGCCTCTGCAATTCTGCAGGGCCTCCTGACCCGTACCTAGGACTCAACCTATCCTTCCACCCTGTTCCTCAGCTTTGGGAATCCTCCCACAGGTGATGACTGCAACAGTGAAACACTAAGAACATAGTACAGTTGTGTACACTTACCATAAATGTAGATGTTCGAGTGTATTCACTGTTTGCAGTCTTGGGTTTCCCTCCCTCCATCCCCCATTTAACATCTTCCCCTAGGGGGACACAAGCTTCCCAAGGTGGCTTTTGCCAACAGGACCACTTCTCTCTTTTCCCTTGTGCTTCTGACGGTTAAGGGCAATAAAAACTGATGTAATGACATTGGCTGGCTTGCTTTATAGTACTGACGACCTGATGTCAGACTACAGGCAATAGCAGCTGCCGCACAAAAACATTGACTCTGGTATTTGGGCCGACCGAGGGCTACCACAGCACAGATAACCCACAGGTGATGACTACAGCAGTGAATATACTCCAACATCTATATTTATGGTAAGTGTACACAACTTTACTTTCTTGCACCCTTTAGCCTGGGCAAGTATCACAAAAGATCATTGGGTGCTAAACATCATTTCCAGGGGATATTCTTTTCTCTTTTCCCACCCTCCTCCAGTCTTGAGATACCCATCAGAGGGAGCTATCTCAGGAAGAAGTGTTCAGGCTTCCTCGAAAGAGAGCCATCCAGGGGGCCCCCCAGGACAACGAGAGTTCGGAATTCATTCTCACTTCTTTTAGGTGCCAAAGAAGATGGGCACCTGCATCCAATCCTGGACCTTAGCAAACTCAATTTCTCTGTCAAGAAGTCCTAGTTCCGGATGGTCGCTGTCAAGTCCATTGTGCCCTTGTTGCACAAGTATGATTGGATGACCTTCAGGACCCGGGCTATCACATAAAAATAGACAGGTGCTCCTGGCGACATCTCTGCTTTCGAGTAAGGGACAATCATTACCAGTTCAGGACTCTGCCCTTTCGTCTCACCATAGCCCCCCAGGTGTTCACCAAGTGCATGGCAGAGGTCACAGCTCACCTGAGCCTGCAAGGATTCCAGGTGTTTCCATATCTTGACGATTGGCTCCTCACATCTCCCACAAAGCATCATTTGGCCACTGCCTCGCAATGTCTACTACAGCTTTTTGACTGGCTAGGCATCACAGTGAACCTCCCCAAATCCAACATCACTTTGTCTCAAAGCCTAGAGTTCAACAGGATCCAGTTGGACACTGTGTCAGAGATTGCAGCACTTGTGCCCCAGTGGGTACACCTCATCAGATCTCATGTTCAGTCTGTCTTCGACTTCTGTCGTCTCCAGGCCAACCTAGTTCTCAGGGCATTGAGGTCCATGGCAGCGGTGATCTGCATAGTGCCATTAGCCTGATTCTACATGAGTTTTTTAGTGGACTGTAGCAGTTCAGTGGTCTTCCCTGGTTCACTCAATGTCGGCTCCGATCTGCTTCACTCCGGTGTGCAGACATCATCGTCTTTGGTGTATTCTGCCTTCCAATCTTCTAGCAGGCAGACCATTTGCCCTCACCCCCCAGCGCTACAGTGACCACTGATGCTTCCCTGTTGAGGTGGGGGGAGGCATTTTCAGGGACAGATGGTCCAAGGCACATGGTCCAATGCAGAGACCAAATTGCATATGAATGTCCTGGAAATGAGGGCAGTTCTCTTCATATTGCAAACTTTCCTGGACTGCCTCCCTCCAGGTGCCATTGAAGTTCAGATAGGCAACATGGCAGTTGTTTGCACATCAATAAGAAGGGGGGCACATGTCCATATCTGCTTTGTCGTGAGGGCATGAGAGTGTGGGAATGGGTGATATCGTTGAGGCGCTTTCTCATTGCAATGCACATTCCCAGGGAATCCAGTGTGCTGGCAAACAGACTGAGCAGGGCTATTCTGAGCCCTCATGAGTGGTCCTAGAGATCTTCAGTGGTGAAAGATATCTTCCCTCACTGGGTTCAGCCAAGCTGTGATCTCTTTGCATCCCATCTCAACCACAAATGCAGCTGGTATTTCGCCGTGATTCCCCCAAACGGGAAATCCCGCAGGGATGCTCTGGTCCACGATTGGCCTCCAGGCCTCCTTTATGCCTATCCCCTATTGCCTCTCATTCCCAGAGTACTTCAGAAACCCCATCATCTCAAGACTAACTTGATCCTCATCTCCCGCTTTTGGCCTCAGTAGGTGTGGTTTCCCCTTCTTTGGTCTCGCCTGAAGTACCTCCCTTGGGTACTAGATCCCATTCCAGATCGAATTTCCCATCCCTCTCAGCTTCCAAATTCCTAACCTGCAGGTCCTTCGTCTGACAGCATGGTTTGTCCACTTTCAGTAATCCTGAATCAGCCCAAGCTACCTTCTCCAGTTATGAACATTATCTTGGTCTCTCAGAAGGCCTCCACTAGAAAGATTTACGCCAGTAAGTGGAAGCAGTTTTCTATTTGTGCAAAACAGTGCAATTTAGATCCTACTTCAGCTTCCATTTCCGATATCTTGCTTTTCTTGTCCTTCCTTTTTCAGGAAAGAGCTAGCTTTTTGACTATCAAGAACTGTTAGCAGCTATTTCTAACTTCGATGTGTGTGAGGAACTGGCCTTCTCCTCTCGCTTGTGCAACGCCTTCTTAAGAGGTTTTTCTGCTTCGACCCCCTGTCAAGAGCCTTCTCCCGCTTGGGATCTTTCTTTTTTGGAATCTCTCAGACAAAGTCCATTTGAGCCTGCTGCTACATGTGATATCAAATTCTTGTCATGGAAGACTGCTTTTCCAGTAGCTGTAACTTCGGTTAAAAGGGTTTGAGATTTGCAGGTTCTTTGTTAAACCACCGTTCGTGTTTTTTCATAAAGATAGGGTGGCCCTTTGGATTAACCCATCATTCATGCCTAAGGTTGCCACAGAAGTGAATCTGACCCAGTCAATCCAATTGCCAGTCTTCTACCCAAATTTTGCTAACAAAGGGGAATATCTTTTGCATACATTAAATTTGCAGAGACAGCTGCATTTCTATTTAGATAGGACAAAGAACTTCCGCAAGTCTGAACAACTGTTTGTGGCTTTCTCTCAACAGGAAAGGCCAGGCGGTGTCCAAAGTGACTCTCTCTCATTGGATTTAGACTAGCATTTCCTATGCTTATTCGTTCAAAGGTTTGTCTTTACCAGGGCCATTTAGCTTCTGCTGGGTTAATGGCAACGTCAGCTGCCTTTCTTGGCCATCATTCCGTAAATGACATTTGCATGGCAGCCAACTGGTCGTCTCACACTTTTGTTAGCCACTATAAACTTGACATTGCTATCCTATGTTACTATTTGTCACTATCCCTCCCTCTGTCCCCCATCCTGTAGGATCTAGAGGATGTGAAGGTGTCCTGTCTGGTGGTCAAGGCCTTTCTTAGCTGCTTTCTAGCGCAGGGCAAACTCGATCTGAGGGTTTAGAGGGCAGCAAGGGATCATGGGAGTGGGAAGAGCTTGAGTCTTTAAGCTGTCTGTAAAGTGCTGGATCGGATCCAAGACTCAAGAGTGATGAATAGTGACATAGGATAACACAGATGCCAAGTTATGGTAAGTGCATAACTCTTTTTTTTTCTTATAGGCTGTTAGTGGTGTTATGTTGTTCCTTTTTTCTGTTTTAGCATGTCAGATAAACCAACTGGCTTCGGGAGCTGCTCGGAATGTGGGCATAAGATCACCCATTCCGATACACACAGTAAGTGTGTGTATTGCTTAGGGCTAGACCACCTGCAATCAGATTGTGTAATTTCCGTGGGATTTAACCCAGAGCCATCTCTGATCATAGGAACAAACTTATACTAAAAGGACTGCTACTTGCTTCTTCATCATCGTCAGGGGCTCACACTGCCTCTGTTAGCCATTCTGCGGCATTGAAGCCAAGGAAACGTTCCCGTAAGACCTCTAGAGCCTTTTTGGAGCCTCTGGCAAGTCTGCAATGACCTCATATCTGAACTTGTCAGGTCCAAGACCCACTTCTGCCCCTTAAGATCCAAGGCGCTGCTCAGGTCCAGCATTCGCCACTATGGTGACTGCCTCTCCTAGGCCGTCCCCTTCAACCTGAGATCCAAAGACGTTGGAACTGAGCGTTAGGACTTGAACTCCGGAGTTTGCCTTTAGGGCAGTTTCCCCAATGCTGCCCTCGAAGCTTATTCAGACCCTTTCCAGACCTTCATCGGTTGCCTCCTCTAGGTCCTCCAGGAGTCTGTCTTATGTTGGTATGGACAAGATGATGCTGAGGTTCCTCAAAGCCCAAATCTAGATGGGGGTGTTGTCAGCTTCCTCCCCAGTCGGATCCATGAGTGATCCCACTATGATTCAGTCACCTTCTCCGATCTCAACAGCAGTTTCCCATGATCCTTGGTACCGAGAGAATTGTCATCTGATCCGAGGATGCTCCCTTTCTCGACTCAGTCCAGAGCCGCTATGCAGGCACCGGCTTCTGAGGGTGTATTCAGACTTACTGACTTGCATATTAAACTGACGCCATCTTCTTCAAGGCCGAAAAACTCGACCAATGCCTAGAAAACCGATGCCCAGACTGCATGGTCATGCCCCTATGCCAAAAACACAAATGATAAGAATGGCTGAAGACCTTATTACTCTAATCAGGGGAAGCCACCCTTCTCCCTCTA
Source organism: Protopterus annectens (assembly GCF_019279795.1). Taxonomy (NCBI): domain Eukaryota; kingdom Metazoa; phylum Chordata; order Ceratodontiformes; family Protopteridae; genus Protopterus; species Protopterus annectens. The sequence goes on from NC_056733.1 coordinate 538,981,915, forward strand.
AGAGACCTAGGACTGATTTTCCTTCTGATTCTTCGGATCAGGATTCTGAAATTTCTATTTTCTCTGATGACCAGGAGTTGCCCTTATCTGCCTATGAGGATTCTGATAGAGAGGACTCCATTCCCACTGCTTCCCCTCCAGAGGATTTCTCTTTTGTTGAAACCTTGCATACTCTTAGGGAGCATTTCCGCTGGGAAAGCCAGGATTACTCCGACTCCAAAAAGAGGCTTAGGGAATTCTTACTCCTACCTCAACACAGGCCTTTAGCCATCCCTCCTGTACTGGACATTGTAGATGATGCCTTCTCGGAATCTAACCTGGCTCCTGACTCTTTACCTCCTGCTCCTTGAAGACCTGACTGGTATTACAGGGTACCTGTAACTCACAAGTTCCTTTTAAAAATCCTACTGCGGATCCTGAGACCATTTCACAGGGACCCAAGGGCATTAAGGCTACTACTGCCAAAAACCCTACCCCCTCTGATAGCGATTCCAGGGCCCTGTACAGATGGGGTAAGAAGGCATACACTTCTGCAACTTTGGCCATTTAGGGCCTTAAACTGCCAGTTTCGTATGTTAAAGTATCAGCAGCATATTATTGGATTGCTTAAACAAATGATTTTGATTCCTGACACGAATTACAGGATTCAGTGCATTCTGCTGAACAAGTTGGAAAACATACTTTGCAATGTGGTTTTGATTCATTAGAGGCATCTTGCAGGGCTGCTGTCACTGGGTCTGTACTTAGAAGGCATGCCTGGCTTAAGGAGCAATCTTTGCAAGATCATGTTAAAGCTAAAATACTGGATGCTCCCTTAAACCAAGACATTCTGATTGGCAACAAAGCAGAAGAGGTACTTAAAAAGATGGAGGAAAAAACTAAATCTATGCAAACTGTTAAAGATTTCCTGCAAGTACAGCCTTGCAAATTTAGTAGGCATTGGCCTTCTCAGAATTGGTCTTTTCCTGCCTCTTCCAGGCCTTCTCAGTCCAAACCCTGAACCAGCAGAACACCCAGGCTTCAGTCCCAAGGTATTCACAGGCCTAAGCAGTTGGGGACTCCCACTTCCAAAACTGGGAGTAGTAAGACACCCCCTTATGGTAAACTGTCACAATGACTTGAACTTTAAACCTTCCAAGCCCTGCTCAACTGACTGTTCCTTTTGGGGGGAAAGATCGCCTTGCATGCAAAAAATTGGCAACTCATTACCCAAGACAAATCACTTTTAAATATAGTTTCCCAAGGATACAGATTCCACTTCTACTCCTTACCAATCCCAAACTGTTGGCCAGACCTACCCCCAAATCAGTGGGCAGAGGCTCAAAAGCAAGATGTTCATCGTGTTTCACTGTTGCAGTCATTACACTTGGGTTATCCTGCTGGCAAGCGACCCACAGTCGGCCCGGGTTCCAAAGTCTTGGTCCGGCGTCGGTTGCTGTCACCTCTTCCCTGACGTCAGTGTGCCAGGGGTATAAAAGTTGCAACCAACGCCATTTTCTTCAGTCTTTCTTGCCGCGTGGTGCCTGAAGCAAAAGCAGTTTCCAAGTGCCGGTCGGCCGACTTTTGAGATTTTCAAAATTGAATTTCAGAACCAAAGTCTTCAATAAAGCTAAGTACCCCGTTGGGGAAACTTTTTCTTGCTCCAGACCGATGTCAGTAAAAGTTAATAATTGTATTTCTTGTGGGAAGCAAATACCTCATAAGGACTTTCACTCTTACTGCATTCCTTGCCTAGGCCCTGACCACGATGTTACTGGTTGTCGGTTTTGTGCTAGATTCAATAAACGCACTGTTAAACGTTGGTTTAATTTTGCTTTACATTATTTTTGACGAAGATTTAATTATATAATGCTGTTGGAACAACCGACGACCGGAATGTATAAAAAACGCAGAGGTCCAAAACCGACTACGAAGCCTCTTCTAGGCCAGTCACCGGTTCTCAGTGAGGTGCTTTCGCAGCCCCTGACGCCTGCTACCTTAGAGCCACAGGCCATAACCGACAGCCACGTGGAGACACCGAGGCCTGTGGAAACTCAAGGTATTGGACCTATGGAGACTATACCCTCAGATGGGTCTGGAGCCGCTGAGCAGGCATCGGCTTCTGAGGGTGTTTTCAGACCTTCACAGCTTACAATTAAGGCTAGTACAGCAGCAAAGGCGAAGTCAAAAACACCATTAAAGACAAGGAAACAAGTGCAGCATTCTCCAGAACAGTCATCCATGCCAAAGAAACAGATGCTTAAAATGGCAGAAGACTTTATTACTTTAATCAGGGGCTCCCATCCCCCTCCTGACAAAAGGCCTAGGCAAGACACTGATTATGAATCCTCTGATCAGCTTTCCATTTCCTCTGATTCTTCTTCTGATCTCTCTCTCTTCTATTCTCTCCCTCCCTACGAGGACTCTGATGCTGAGGAGTCCATTCCTTCAGCCTCACCACCTGAGGATTATTCTTTTGGGGAAACCCTGCACACCATGAGGGAGCATTTCCATTGGGAGAGCCAGGATTACTCAGAATCCAAGAAAAGGCTCAGAGATTTCCTTTTATTGCCTCAGCACAGGCCCCTGGCTATCCCCCCCTGTACTTGATATTGTAGATGATGTTTTTTCTGAATCCAGTCTGTCTCCAGATTCTTTACCCCCTGCACCAGTAAAGCCAGACAGGTACTACAGGGTCCCTGACTCTCATAAATTTCTTTATAAAAACCCCGCTGCAGACCCAGAAACAATTTCTCAGGGTCTTAAAGGGGTTAAAGCTTCCACTGCCAAAAATCCTGTCCCCTCAGATAGGGATTCCAGAGCTCTGGACAGATTGGGGAAAAAAGTTTACACCTCTGCTACTTTAGCTGTAAGAGCTTTAAACGGTCAGTTTCACATGCTTAAATATCAACAGTATCTCATGTCATTGTTAAAGCAGAAAATGGTTACAAATATAGAAAGTCCTGACAGTAAAGAAATGCAGGATTTATTGCATGCAGTTGAACAAGTGGGAAAGCATACTCTGCAATGTGGTTTTGATTCATTAGAGGCTTCTTGTAGAGCTGCAGTTACAGGCTCAGTAATTCGAAGACCTGCTTGGTTGAAAGAACAAAGTTTACCTGACCATGTTAAAGTAAAATTATTGGATGCTCCACTACAGCATGATACTTTGTTTGGTATTAAGGCAGAAGAGGTGTTAAAAAAAAAATGGAGGATAAAAAAAAAAATGGAGGATAAAGCAAAGTCAATGCAAACGGTGAAAGATTTCTTACAGGTTCAACCACCTAGACTTAGCAGAAACTGGCCTTCAAAATATTGGTCCTTTCCAGTGTCAGACAGGCCACAGAGGTAGATACAGATGCCCAAGAGGCAGATCTCAGCCCCAAGGCTCCTACAGACCTAAACCAATGGGGTGCTTCAGCCCACAAAGGAGGAGAAGACAAATCACAACCTTATAGGAAACGGTCACTATGACTTCCTTCTGCAAATGCCAAGCTCTTACCAGTTGACAGCACCCCTAGGGGTAAAGCTAGCACTTTTCTCAAACAATTGGCACATGATCACCCAAGACCAATGGGTGCTGAATGTAGTTGCTCAGGGGTACAGGTTCCACTTCCACATGCTTCCAAAACCAAAAGGTATGCCAAACCTGCCACAAAACCAGTGGGCAGAGGCACAAAAACAGATTGCTGCTCTTATGGATGTGGGAGCTATTCAAAAAGTTCCACAAGAAGAACAGGGGCAAGGATTTTACTCAAGACCTTTCTTAGTACCCAGAAAAGACAAAGCCTGGAGACCAATACTGGACCTGTCAATCCTAAATACTTTTCCTGGATGTTCCAAAATTCAAAATGTTAACACTACAGCAACTTCTGCCCATGCTGGGCAAGGAGGCTTGACCCAGTTACTTTGGATCTCAAGGAGGCATACCTGCACGCCCCAATCAGACAATCGTGCAGAAGATACCTCAGATTTATAGCAGGCTCAATGCATTACCAATTCTCTGCACTGCCCTTTGGCTTATCTACTGCGCCCAGGGTCTTCACAAAATGCCTGGCACCAGTAATTGCATTTTGCAGACAAAAAGGAATTCAAATATATCCCTACTTGGACGACTGCCTTATTCAAGCAGAGAGCAAGGACATTCTTCTAAAGCACCTGGTGTTTGTAAAAAGATTGCTAATTTGCCTAGAGTACACAGTAAACGAAAATAAATCAAAACTAGTGCCCTCTCAAGAGATAATATTCCTGGGTGCAAGCTTAAATACAACTGCCCAGATGGCTTATCTCACTCCAGACAAAGGCAACTGACTCGTTACTTTCAAATGATGGCAACAAAGACCCAGCTCCCTGCAAGAAAAATTCTGCAGTCCCTGGGTTTCATGGCATCCTGCATTCTACTAATTCCATATGCAAAACTGCATATGAGGAAACTACAATGGTATCTAAAAAGTGTTTGGACTCAGCATTGTCACAGCCTAGAGACAATCATAACCTTGATTCCCTGCCTACAACAGGAGTTTCGATGGTGGTCCCAGGCCTGTCACCACAACAAGGGACAGCCTTCCACCTTACCTACAGCCAGGCAGACAATAACAATGGATGCATCGGATTATGCCTGGGGAGCACATATGGCAGGACAATGTATTCAGGGCACGTGGCCCAAGGAACAAATGCATCTTCACATCAATCAAAAAGAGATGCTAGCTGTACAGAATGCCCTGACAGCCTTCAAGGACCTAATACATCCAGGACAACTACTAATAAAGATGGACAATACCACAGTTTTGTGGTACATAAGCAAGGGGGCACACATTCCTACCCCCTATGCAGACAAGCCATGACTTTGTGGAACACAGCACTGACCTACCAGGTACATCTGCAAGTACAATTCCTGCCAGAAACAAAAAATACACTGGCAGACGAACTAAGCAGAAATCTCATGGATCCTCACGAATGGAAGCTAAATCCACAAGTGCTAAACACTGTTGTTGACAAACCACCCAAACGTAGAGGTGCTGAAGGTAATCTCCAACTCAGAAATGTGAGAGCTGATGTTAAATGTTAATAGCGTTTATTTAAGACAAAAATCACGTTAAACACTGAGAAGCGTTTTTCGTTCCAACTGGTGTCGGAACTTCTTCAGACAACAACTCGACTATTATTATTATTAATATTATTAATTAATTGCTGGCACTTGCTTTATTTTAATTGATGAATCTTTAAAAATGAAGTTGTAACAGTCGAGTTGTTGTCTGAAGAAGTTCCGACACCAGTTGGAACGAAAAACGCTTCTCAGTGTTTAACGTGATTTTTGTCTTAAATAAACACTATTAACATTTAACATCAGCTCTCACATTTCTGAGTTGGAGATTACCTTCAGCACCTCTACGTTTGGGTGGTTTGTCAACAACAGTGTTTAGTACGTGACTTTTTGTTTCCTGGTTTATTCGAGTAAATCCACAAGTGTTCAACATGATAACAAGGAAATGGGGATGCCCAGACATAGATCTTTTTGCCTCCCCTCACAATTGCCAAGTACAGAAATTTTGCACAAGGACTTATCACTCTCAAGCATGGAAAGTGGATGCTCTATCATTCAGCTGGAAAAACCTGACCATCTATGCCTTCCCTCCGATGCCTCTTCTCACCAAGGTACTTCTAAAAGTCAGACAAGAGAGGCCAAAAATGATACTGATTGCACCAGACTGGCCACGTCAGCACTGGTACCCAATTCTAAAAACTTTGTCCCAAGGCCCACCTTGGCCTCTACCTCAAATCCCTCATCTTCTGACACAGCAAAACAATCAGATTCTGCACAGTCAACTCAGAACCTTAAACCTGACAGCATGGCAAATAATGTAGCCACTCAGACTGCACCTCTCTATAAAGCTGTTATGGATGTAATTTTGGAAGTCAGGAGGCCCAGCACTAGGAAATCTTATGCGGAAAAATGGAAAAGATTCTGTGCTTGGAACCGGGCACAAGGGCTTGACCCACTGGTCCCTAATATACCTCAGATTTTGCAATACCTGACTGAGATGTTGGACAAAGGCCTATCTTTTTCATTTATTAAAATCCATGCATCTGCCATTTCAGCTCATTACAATACGGGTCCTCCTATTTTTTCACATCCTCTACTACGACAGTACCTCAGAGGGGCAAAGAATATAAGACCCCCTAGGAGAGCGCCAGTACCTACTTGGGACCTCATTTTTCTTTTTGAAAAACTAACACTGCCTCCATTTGAACCAGCCAGCACAGCTGATCTAAAATTCTTGTCATGGAAAACTGCTGTGCTCCTAGTAATAACTTCAGCAAGAAGAGTCTCAGAGTTACAGGCATTGATGGCTGTGGAACCTTTCCTCATTTTTCATCAGGACAGGGTTTCTCTTAGGGCAAACCCAACATTCATGCCAAAAGTGTCTCCAGTGTGGCCTTAAACCAAACCATTCATTTACCTACTTTCTACCCAAATCCCCAGAGTAAAGGGGAAAGACTTCTGCACGCTTTGGACATACACAGGCAACTACGATTTTACTTGGACAAAACAAAAGCTTTCAGAAAAACTGAGCAACTGTTTGTAGCTTATGCTGCAGGATCGCAAGGAAAGCCTATTACAAAGCAGACAATCTCCAAATGGATAGGGCACTGCATCCACTTCTGTTATGCACAACATGGCAAATCTGTGCCTAAGGGCATTAGGCCTCATTCTGCCAGAGCAGCAGCCACTTCAGCAGCTTTCCTCAGAGGGGTACCAACCAAAGACATATTAGGAGCTGCATCCTGGAGCCCAGTGCACACTTTTACCAAGCACTACCACCTAGCTCTCTACTCCATATCCAGAGCAGGCTTTGCCACTGCAGTTCTGTAGGACTTGTTAGCCTCGCCAAATCCAATCTAGACCCAGCCACCCAACCTCAGCATTGGGATTCTAAGTGTAATGACTGCAACAGTGAAACACTATGAACATAGTACAGTTGTGTACCTACCATAAATGTAGATGTTCGAGTGTATTCACTGTTGCAGTCCAGGTTACCCACCCACCATCCCCCTCTTTTTGCTGGGACTATTCCGTACTTCTCAACTCTATACAACCTATGTGGTGTATTTGCTTGTAGATGAAGGAAATGTTTATAGTAATACATGCATGGTTGTTTGGCATATTTTTATCTTTTTAGTCTTCCTATCTGGGGGCACCTGACATCTGGGGCAAGAAAAACTGAAGAAAATGGCGTCTGTTGCAACTTTTATACCCCTGGCGCACTGACGTCAGGGAAGAGGCGACAGCAACCGACGCTGGACCAAGACTTTGGAACTCGGACCGACTGCAGGTCACCTGCCAGCAGGATAACCCAAGTGTAATGACTGCAACAGTGAATACACTCGAACATCTACATTTATGGTAGGTACACAACTGTACTTTCTCTCTCTTCTAAGCATCGGGGCTATTCAACCTGTCCCAGAAGAAGAATAGGGGTAAGGTTTCTACTCAAGACTTTTCCTGGTACCCAGAAAAGACAATTCCTGGCGTCCTATTCTGGACCTGTCTATCCTAAACACCTTTTTGGAAATCCCAAAATTCATAATGATAACCCTTCATCAGCTGCTTCCCATGCTAGGCAAAAATGCCTGTTTGGCAACACTAGATTTAAAGGAAGCCTACCTGCACATCCCAATAAGGCAATCTTGCAGAAGATACCTACGCTTCAGAGCAAGGCTACATGCACTATCAGTTCTCTGCAATGCCCTTTGGCATATCTACTGCGCCCAGATATTCACAAAGTGCCTAGCTTCAGTCATTGCATTTTGCAGACAAAGAAATATTCATATATACCCTTACCTGGACGATTGTCTATTTCAGGCAGTAAGCCAGAACATACTAATAAATTATCTGGCATTTGTAAAGAAATTACTAACTTCTCTGGGGTACACAATAAACGAAAAGAAATTCATCTGACAGCCTACTTCAAACTACTGGCCACAAAGACCCTGCTATCTGCAAGGAAAATACTGCAAGCCCTGGAGTTCATGGCCTCTTTCATACTACTGATTCCATATGCAAAACTGCATATGAGGAAATTACAGTGGTATCTAAAAAGCCTATGGTGTCAACATTCTCAGGACCTAGAATCAATGATTCCTAGCATACCTTGTCTAAAGATAAGAGTTCCTTTGGTGGGCAGAGGCCTGCCACCAAAACAAGGGACTGCCATTCACTCTACCCCCTGCCACCCAAACCCTAACAGACGCATCAGACTATGCATGGGGGGGGGGCTCACTTGGCAGGGCAGTGCATTCAGGGCAAATGGGACCCAAATCAAATGCACCTACATATCAATCAAAAAGAAATGTTAGCTGTACAGAATGCTCTGACAGCCTTCAAGGACCACATTCTTCCAGGACAATTATTGGTAAAGACGGACAACACCACTGTTATGTGGTACATAAACAGCAGGGTGGATCCATTCATAGCCTCTTTACAGATTAGCCATGGCTCTGTGGAACACAGCCTTGAGCTACCAAGTGCACCTACAAGCTCAATTCCTGCCAGGCAAGCTAAATACACTGACAGACGACCTAAGCAGAAATCTCTTGGACCCACACGAGTGGAAACTGGAACCAAAGATATTCAACATGTTGAGAAACAAATGGGGGAGCCCAGAGATAGACCTGTTTGCCTCCCCTTAGAACTACCAATTGGACACATTCTGCACAAGGACTCCCCACAAACAAGTTTGGAAAGTGGATGCCCTGTCATTCACCTGGAAAAACCTATCAGTTTATGCCTTTCCCCCTTTGCCTCTCCTCTCCAAAGTGCTACTAAAGATCAAACAGGACAAACCAAGTACAATACTGATTGCACCAGACTGGCCACGCCAACACTGGTACCCCCTCTTGCGCATTGTGACACTGCTGGAACCATGGTACCTGCCTCAGACCCCTTCCCTGCTGTCCCAGCAAGAGGGCCAGATTCTGCACCCACAGCTTCAAACCCTGAACCTTGCAGCCTGGCTAATTACCTGATCTCTCCATTACCATCCCTCAGTAAGTAAGTGATGGATGTCATTCTGGAGGCAAGCAGGCCTAGTACTATAAAATCCTATGCTGTAAAATGGATAAGGTTATTTTCCTGGATTCCTCAGGGGATGGATGGGCACAGGAGTGCCCAATTTATCTCATATTCTTCAATACATAACTGAGATGCTTCACAAGGGCCTTTCCTTTTCTTCCATCAAATTGAATGCCTCGGCCATTTCAGCACATTATAATACAGAGCCACCCCTCTTCTCTCATCCTCTGATGAAAAAGTTCCTCAGAGGGGCCAAAAACTTAAGACCACTCAGGAAAGCCCCTACTCCAGCCTGGGACCTTAACTTTGTATTGGAAAAGCTCACTTTCCCTCCCTTTGAGCCAGCTGCAAATGCAGAGTTGAAATTCCTTTCTTGGAAAACCGCCTTTCTTGTAGCCATTACTTCAGCAAGAAGGGTGTCTGAATTACAGGCCCTCATTGCAGTGCAGCCTTTCATCATCTTTCATGTGGATAGGGTGTCCTCGGGACCAATCCTTCCTTTATGCCCAAAGTGGTATCCAGTGTGGCCCTTAATCAGTCCATTCATTTACCAACCTTCCTTTCTAATCCACAGAACAAAGGGGAACGAATACTGCACTCCTTGGACGTGCACAGACAACTTAGATTTTTACCTAGACAGGACTAAGCCTCTCAGAAAATCTGAACAGCTGCTAGTTGCATTTGCTGCAGGGGCAGAGGGGAAGGCCATTTCAAAGCAAACCATTTCTAAGTGGATAGGCCATTGCATTCATTTCTGCTATAAGCATCATGGAAAACCTTACCTACAGGGGATATAATATCTCATTCCACCAGGGCTGCATCTACCTCTACAGCCTTTCTCAGAGGTGTCCATACCAGGGACATCCGGAAAGCTGCTACCTGGAGTTCTGTACATACCTTCACCAAGCATTACCACTTGCCATTTTTTTTCTAAATCCAGGGCTGGCTTTGCCACTACAATCTTTCAGTGCCTTATAGCTGATCCTAATGCTATCTAATTGCCTCCTCCCATCCATAGCTTTGGGAATCTACCCAAATGTGATGACTGCAACAGTGAAACACGAAGAACATCGTACAGTAGTGTACACTTGCCATAAATGTAGATGTTCGAGTGTATTCACTGTTGCATCCCTGGTTACCCTCCCTCCAGCCCCCTGACTTCTATTGACTATACCTATATTCTTGTTTACTATGCTTAAAGCTTTCTGGTGTATTTGCTTTTTGTTGGAGGTGCAACCTTGTATATACTTGCTTCCCATTTTGGGGGCACCTGACATCTGGGGCAAGAAAAACTGATGTAATGGCGTCGGCTGCATGCTTTATACCCCTGACTACCTTACCTCATGGAAGGTGAGACACCAACTGACGCAGGACCCAAGACTTTGATAATCAGGCTGACTGAGGGCTACATGCAAGCAGATAACCCAAATGTGATGATTGCAACAGTGAATACACTCTAACATATACATTTATGGTAAGTGTACACAACTGTACTTTCTGTCTGGAGACAGTGGCTTAGGGGTGGTTCCTGTCCATGCTTCTTCGGCTGTTTCAGTTTCAAGGGAGATGGGGGAAGTTTCTCCTGGTCTGTCGGCTTTCCAGATTGTGGAAAAGGCTTTCTGTGTTCACAGAGAACTGACCTCTTTTGCCTTGTATCCTCCCTTTCATCCTTTACTGTATTTAAATGCTGAGCTTTTCATCTCTGTCCAGGATCAGCCTGCCTCAAGAACCCTCCAAGTTCTTCCCCCTGAGGAAGCCCCCTTTTCTTCTGATAACTCCCCTTAACACCCCACAGAGGAGGTTCCTCGGAAGAAAATGTGCAAAAGGAGGCACATTAACTCCCCAATGGAGTCACTCACAGAAGACGGACTTTGATAAGGGGGAGGGATCCCATGATCACCATCTGATGATATCTCCTTTGGAGACATCTTGGAAATCCTTAGGCAGAAAGGTGGCTGGTTGGCCCAACCTCCTCCTTCTGAAGAGTCTGTGTTCTTGGGGGCTTTTGCAGTGGGGCCCATCTACGTCTTGGGTGCCCCCATCCCTGGAGGACGAACTCATTGACTTAGTGTCTGGCTCCTTCAAAGCCCAGCAAAAAACTATCAAGCTAGTCCCCAAATGCCTGGACAGATTTCTTGTTCCCCCAAAGACAAACTTCATTGGTCCAAAGGTATCCATGCCATTGTTGTGGAAACAGCCACCAAGAAGGAGCTAGCCAAACAGAGCTCCTCTGTCCATCAGCTGTACAGGGAGTCTTGAGCACTAGACAGGTTTGGTAAGTTTATTTCTGTCTAAGCTACATTTGTGCACAGATCGTTAAATTACTTGGCACATATCACTTGTTTGCAGAGAGATTTGGTCAAGGAGTTATTCAGCTGTCTTGCAGAGACGATGTCGGATGAGGACTTCAAGAAAGTATCTCCCCAACTGGCTACTCCTGCTTCCATGACTAACTCCTTCCTGAAGTTCATCTCCCATTCAGTGGATGGTACCTCAAGGTCTGTCAGCTCATGTATTGCAGTGAGAAGACATGTCTGGATGAGGCATTGTGACTTTGCAGAACCTTTCAAAAGATTCCTTTGTCAATGCCCCTTTCGATGGATCCTCCTTTTTTGGGTCATCCATCAAAGAGACTACTCACAGCTAGCAAGAAGGAAAGACCCTGTCTGCCATTTGGATCAAATTTTCTACCTCTCAGTGCACCTTTTCCAGAAATCAGCGCTGTGGTAAGAAGAATTGGCTTTGAAAGTCTCAAGGATCTTTTCATGATTAGCATGGAGATTTTTCCTCTAGAGGCAGAGTTGGAAAATGTTCTTCATGTTTCACTGTTGCAGTCATCACATTTGGGTTATCCCTGCCAGGGTAGCCCTTGGCAGGCCCAAATACCAGAGGCTTAGTATTTGTGCGCCGGTTGCTGTCACTTCAGGATTGATGTCAGGTCGTCAGTAGTATAAAGTAAGGCAGCCAACACCATTACATCAGTCTTTCTTGCCATGGAGCCCGAAGCACAAGCAGTTTGTTTGAGTGCCGGTCAGCCACTACCTGAGTTTCATCTTACGAATTGAAGCTGAAGTCTTCTAAAGCTAAGTACCCCGTTGGGGATCCTTTTTTCTTGCTTAGGTCCAGACCACGATGTCCCCCATTGTCGCTTCTGTGTTTTGTTCAACGCCAGAACTATATGTTATCAGACCCTTATTGTAGCTAGATATTTTTGCTTACAGTCCTCGAATTCCGATATGGCTTCGGTAAGCCATCTGACAGCAGATCTTCCGAAAAAACATAAAGATAGACAGAACCAGACCACCCAGGTCCAAACCTACCGACGATGCTCCCGTTAATTCATTACATCTGAGTGACGCCTTCAGGTGCATATGCAGTTACCTCCTACTGCTCCTCTAAGAGTCAAATATTACTTGTTCATATTTGCATTAATAATTCCAAAATCATGCAACATACACGGTATCAGAATATTTTATCTTGAAGCATACATGATGGCAAACACAATTGTATTGATATCTGACCTCTGTTGATTAGTATTTGTTAGAATTGTAAGGTGATAATGTATTTTTAAAGGCTTAGGCCACACCCACTAGGAGTTAAAGGTACACACTCAAAAGAGTTGTACTGGAGGGAATAGTTGTCAGTTTTCCAGTCCTCAGTGAGGCGTTTTCGCAGTCCTTGATGCCAGCTTCTGTGGATTCTCAGGCTGCTACCGAGACCCTTTCTGAGTTTGGTATGCTACAAAGCTCTTCTTCGATTAAGGATCCTGTGGTCGTCTCTACCTTTGATGGGTCCAGAGCCGCTGAGCAGGCATTGGCTTCCGAGGAAGTCTTTCGCACTACCGATTCTCGACACAAGCCGACTTCTTTCGCAACTACCGAGTTTCCTAGGCCCAGGTTATGAACCACACCCAAGAAACCGACGACCCAATCTCAGACACCTGCTTCCTTGCCTCAGTCTGAAATGCTTAAAATGACGAAAGACCTTATCAGGCAGAGATCTGTCCCCTGTGGTTTTGTTTGAACAGGAGTCCAATGAGACTGATGCATCTGAGTATGAAGACATGCAGCCCCTCTCTGCTTATGAGGGTTCTGATGCAGAGGATTCCATTCCTTCAGCCTCTCCCCTAGAGGATTTTTCCTTTGGGGAAATCCTTCACACCTTAAGGGAGCATTTCCAATGAGAAAGTCAGGACTACCCTTAGTCTAAAAAGAGACTCTGGGAATTCTTAGATCTTCCACAGCACAGACCCCTGGCCACCCCCCAGTCCTGGATGTTATGGAGGATGGTTTCCTGGAATCCAGCTTGACTCCTGACACCCTTCCTCCTGTTCCCGGAAAACCAGAGTGGTATTACAGAGTCCCTGACTCGCACAAATTTATTTTTAAAAATCCTACTGCTGACCCTGAGGTAATTTCTCAAGGGCCTAATGGAATTAAAGCAACCTCTGCTAAGAATCCCACCCCCTCAGACAGGTATTCCTGAGCACTAGACAGATGGGGTAAGAAAGTACACATCTCAGCTACTCTTGCTGTCAGAACACTACATTGTCACTTCATATGCTAAAATTTCAACAACATACCCTGGAACTCCTCAAACAAAAATATCTTCCTTTCCTGCTTATGCAGAGTCTAAAGAGTTACAAAAGTTAATGCAATCTGCAGGTCAAGTAACTAAACACATCTTGCACTGTGGTTTTGATGCCCTAGAAGCTTCTTGCAGGGCAGCAGTCACTGGTTCTGTCCTTAGAAGACATGCATGGCTTAAGGAGCAGCCCCTGCCAGACCATGTTAAATATCAATTGTTGGATGCCCCCTTGCACAAGGACAACTTATTTGGCACTAAGGCAGAAGAGGTCTTAAGGATGGAAGAAAAACTAAATGTATGCAGACAGTTAAGGATTTCTTTCAGGTCCAGCCACCCACGTTCAGTAGGCATTGTCCCTCCAAGCACTGGTCCTTTCCTGCTCCCACCACGTCAGTTCAGCCCAGACCCCACATACAGCAGCCACAGGGAATGCAGAGATGTAAGCAGTGGACTAACTCTACTTCAGAACCAGGGGGTTTTAAGCCACCCCTTTATATTAAGAACTTGCAATGACTCTCCTCCTCCACCCCCTCCCTCTGCCCACTTCCACTTACCCCTAGGAGGAAAACTCTCATTTCATGCAAACACCTGGGCCACCATTGCTAATGACCGCTGGGTTCTCAACATAGTGTCCCAGGGATACAAATTTTCTTTCCACACTCTTCCAACCCCAAAAGGCTTCCCAGATCTACCTCAAAACCATTGGGCAGAGGCGCAAAAGCAAGTCCTTTCCCTGCTCTCCATGAGGGCAGTAAAGCACGTTCCTGCAGAACAGAAAGGCCGAGGTTTCTACTCCATACTTTTTCTGGTACCCAGGAAAGAGGGCACCTGGTGCCTCATCCTCTATTTATCCATTCTAAACACCTTCCTGGTGATCCCAAAATTCAAAATGCTCACCCTCCAGCAGCTGCTACCCATGCTGTCCAGAGATGCTTGGCTAGCCACCCTAGACCTAAAGGAGGCCTACCTCCACATTCCTATCAGGGTATCATGCAGGAAATGTCTCTGTTTCAGGGCAGGATCTCAGTACTTTCAGTTCTCTGTGCTTCCCTTTTGCTATCTACTGCTCCCAGAGTTTTCACAAAATGTCTGGCTCCGGCCATTGCCTTTTGCAGACAAAGAAATATCCAGATTTACCCATACTTAGACGACTGCCTAATTCAGGCATACACCCAGGAAAAGCTGCTCAAGCACCTGGCCTTTGTAAAGTCGCTACTAACCTCCCTAGGGTACATAACCAATGAAAAGAAATCCAAACAGGTACCCACCCAAATGATTATATTCCTGGGAGAAAGCCTGGACACAGCCTCCCAGATGGCATTCCCTACACCAGAAAAACAAACTTTCCTGACAGCCTGCTTCTCTCATTTAGCCACCAGACCCCAGCTATCTGCAAGGAAAATCCTGCAAGCTCTTGTGTTCATGGCATCTTGTATTCTACTCCTTCCATATGCCAGACTGCTTATGAGGAAACTTCAGTGGTACTTAAAAAGCCTGTGGTGTCAACACACTCGAGACCTGGAGGCTCTTATACCTATAATACCTTGCCTAAGAAAAGATTTTCTTTGGTGGGCAACATCATGCTCCCTCAACAAAGGACTACCTTTCTCACCACCCCACGCCACCCAGACCCTCACCACAGACGGATCAGATTATGCGTGGGGTGCACACCTGGACGGCAAATGCATACAGGGCCAATGGCGCCCACAGCAAATCCATCTGCACATCAACCAAAAAGAGATGACAGCTGTCCAGCATGTCTTGATAGCTTTCAAGCCCCTTCTCTTCCCAGGGGCTCTCCTGATCAAAACAGACAATACAACTGTGATGTGGTATATCAACTTGCAGGGAGGGACTCAGTCCTACCCTCTATGCAGGCTGACCATGACCCTTTGGCACACAGCCTCTGCCATGCATCTCAACCTGTTAGCACAATTCTTACTAGGTTCTCTCAACTCTCTGGCGGACCACTTAAGAAGAAATCTTCTGGACCCACATGAGTGGCAGCTCAACAGAAGAACCTTTGTCCTAATAACTCAGAAATGGGGCACCCTGAAGGTAAACCTCTTTGCCTCCCACACCAACCATCAGCTCCACAAGATGTTCTTCATCTCACATTACTGCAGTCCTTACTTATGGGTAGTCCGCTGTCCTCGGTCGGCCCGAATACCAAAGTATATAGGCGCATGACCGACGTCATATCCTCAGTCTTTTTTGCCGCATGGTCCGATGCAGAAGCAGCGTTGCAAGTGCCGTTCGGCGTTCTGAAATTTTTCGTTTTCGGAGTTTCAGACCGATACCAAGTTGGGCTAAGTACCCCGTTGGGGAATATTTTTGTTTTTTCTTGCCTCAGTTACTTACCGGATGTCAGAAAAAGTGAATAATTGCATTTCTTGTGGGAAACAGATACCGCATAGGGATTACCACTCGCTTTGTATTCCTTGTTTGGGACCGGAGCACGACGTAGTGGGTGTCGGTTTTGTGCTAGGTTTAATAAGCTCACTATAAAGCGGAGGTTAGATTGCGCTAGGTTAGTCTTTGGCAAGAGGTGTAATTATAATATGCCGTCGGATGTTCCGACGCCTGCTTCTACTAAGAAGCGCAAAGACAAATCTTTAAAGCCTAGGCAGGATGATTCGTCCGTTTGGACGGACCTTTAGAAGCTACAGCTGAACAGGTGGATCCGGCTGAAGTTTCTGTTGAGTCCCAGGGGGAAACTTTGATTTTACAGGATGTGGCCTGTCAGGAGGCAGGTCAGGCTGAAGGGGCCTCTCAGGTTTCTATTCTCCCTTCTATGCCTAAGGTGGTTAGGCCTTCTGCTACTGTTTCTAAGGCTCCTTCTAAGGGCAGGTCTGTTTTGCCTTCCTCTGGTGTCAGTTCTGGTTCTTCAGGGTCTGTGCCTAAGAAGCACATGCTTAAAATGGCAGAGGATTTGATTACTTTAATTAGGGGTTCTATGCCCCCTCCTGATAAGAGGCCCAGGATGGAGCCAGAGTTGGAAAGTTTGGAGCAGGCCTCAGATGATTCAGAGTCTTCTGCTGAAGACATTCAAGATTTCCCTCCTTATTCTGATTCTGATGCAGAGGATTCCACTCCTTCTGCTTCTCCTCCAGAGGATTTTTCATTTTCAGAAACTCTGCATTCCATGAGGGAGCATTTTAAGTGGGAGGGACAGGATTTCTCTGATTCACGGAAGAGACTTAGGGAGTTCTTGTTTTTACCACAGCATAGACCCTTAGCTATACCTCCGGTTTTGGATGTTGTTTCAGATGTTTTCTCGGAAGCTTCCCTTAATCCAGATTCTGTGCCTCCTGCCCCAATTAAACCGGACAGGTATTACAGGGTGCCTGAGGCTCATAAATATCTGTATAAGAGTCCTAGGGCGACCCAGAAACTATTAGTCAGGGGCCTAAGGGTGTTAGAGCCTCTGTTGTTAAGAATCCGTTCCTCTGGATAAGGAAGCTAGAGCTTTGGATAGATGGGGTAAGAAGGTGTATACCTCTTCTACTTTAGCAATGAGAGCTTTGAACTGCCAGTTTCATATGTTGAAGTATCAGAATTTCCTCCTTTCTCAGCTAAGATCTAAAGTGGATGCTTTGGCAGAGGGCATAGAGTGTAAAGAATTGCAGGATTTAGTGCATGTTTCTGAACAGGTGGGTAAGCACTCTTTGCAATGTGGTTTTGATGCTTTACAGGCTTCTTCTAGGGTGGCTGCCACTGGTTCAGTTATTCAGAGGCACGCCTGGCTTAAGGATCAGAATTTGTCTGAGCATGTTAAGTCTAGAATTCTGGATGCCCCTTTACAGTCTGAAGTTTTGTTTGGTCCTCCTGTGGAGTCAGTCTTAAAGAAAATGGAAGACAAGGCTAAGTCTATGCAGACTGTTAAAGATTTTTGCAGGTAGAACCTCCAAAGTTTAGTAGAAATTGGCCTACTAAGGGGTGGACGTCCTTCTTCTGATTCTCAGTCTAGGGGTAGATCTAGACGTGGTAGGGGCAGAGCTCAGAGTACCTTCAGGCCGAGACAATGGAGTTCGCCTGCTCAATCTGCTGGTGAGGGCAGGGGCCAGTCCTTTCGTAAACAGGCCCAATGACCTGCATTTTCAGCTGCCAGATTCTTCTTGCCTGGCAGCTCCTTTGGGAGGAAAGTTGGCTCTTTTCAAGCAAAATTGGCATTTAGTCACCCAGGACAAATGGGTATTGGACATTATAAACCGAGGTTACAAGTTCTATTTCCATACCATGCCTCCTTTCAAAGGCATGCCAGATGTCCATCCTCAGCAAAGGATAGAGGCTCACAGACAAATTTCTTTACTTCTTCAAATAGGAGCTATACAGCCAGTTCCTCTGTCAGAAGTGGGCCTAGGATTTTATTCTCGCCTGTTTCTAGTTCCAAAGAAAGGGAACACGTGGAGACCAATTTTGGATTTATCTATCCTCAACACTTACCTGGACATTCCAAAGTTCAAGATGCTGACTTTACAACAACTTTTACCTCTGTTGGGAAAAGATCACTGGATGGTTACTCTGGATCTCAAAGAGGCTTACCTTCATGTTCCTATCAGGCCCAGTTGCAGGAGGTACCTGCGTTTCGGGCTGGAAATTTACATTATCAGTTCTCTGCATTGCCCTTTGGCTTATCTACTGCCCAGAGTGTTCACAAAGGTTCTGGCTCCAGTGATAGCATTTTTCAGACTAAGAGGAATACAGATTTATCCTTATTTGGACGACTGCCTGATTATTGCACAAGAAAAGGACTAACTTCTTCATCATCTACAGTATGTGATGGCAGTGTTAAGATGCCTAGGGTATTCTGTGAACGAAACAAAGTCCAGTCTAGTACCCTCTCAGGACAGGTGCTTTCTGGGTGTGAGACTGAATACAGCTTCTCAGATGGCCTTTTTGACCCCGGACAAACAAAGAAGCCTTTCTCTTTATTTCCATCAAATGTCTCTACGGTCCAGGCTGACTGCAAGGACAGTCCTTCAAGCCTTGGGGTTCATGGCATCTTGTATACTGGTGCTTCCCAATGCCAAATTGCATATGAGGAAGCTTCAATGGTATCTCAAAAATGTATGGACACAGCACTGCCAAGATCTAGACACTGTAATTCAGATAATACCTTGCATTCAGAAGGAGTTTTTGTGGTGGGCTCAGGAATGTCACCTAAACAAGGGACTCTCTGTGACCCAGCCAGAGGCGAGTCAGATTCTAACGACAGATGCCTCGGACAAGGCTTGGGGAGCACACCTCAATGGAAAATGGGTGCAAAACACGTGGCCTGTCAAACTCCAACATTTGCATATCATCTTGAAGGAAATGTTAGCAGTCCAGTTTGCATTGATGGCTTTCAAAGATTTACTTCACCCAGGACAGGTGTTGATTCAAACAGACAACACCACTGTCATGTGGTACATCAACAAGCAGGGGGGAACCCATTCTTACCCTCTTTGCAGGCAAGCGATGATTCTGTGGGAAACTGCTCTCAATCTACACCTCAATCTTCAGGCAAGGTTTCTACCAGGAGCACAGAACTCCTTAGCAGATGTATTGAGCAGACAAATAGTGGATCCTCACGAGTGGAAATTGGATCCTCATGTATTTCAACAGTGGACAGTGTTATGGGGAACTCCAGACATAGATCTGTTCGCTTCTCCACTAAATTACCAGTTGCCAAAGTTTTGCACAAAAATGTTTCATCACACAGCTTGGAAGGTGGACGCTCTATCATTCAGTTGGAACAATCTGCATGTATATGCCTTTCCACCTCTGCCTCTTCTTCCCAAGGTACTTTTGAAGGCCAGACAAGACAAGCCAACCATGATTTTGATAGCACCGGATTGGCCTCGACAACACTGGTACCCACTACTGAGGAGTTTAGTACGAGAACCTCCATGGCCTCTGCCTTTGATTCCGCACCTTTGTCACAAGAGGACAGTCACTTCCTCAATGTCAAGATTCAGTCTCTGCATCTAACAGCCTGGCATATTCTGTTTTAGACTCTGGAGGGTCTCAGCTTCCACAACAAGTTTTGAATGTTATTTTGGAGGCCAAGAGGCCTAGTACCAGGAAAGTTTACGCTGATAAATGGAGGAGATTTTTTATTTGGAGCAAAGGAAAGGACTTTGATGTTTCCAAACCTGATTTAAGTGTTGCTCTTCAATATCTTACTGAGTTATTGGACAAGGGTTTGTCTTTCTCCTCGATAAAGGTCCATGCTGCAGCCATTTCTGCTCACTATGGTTGTGACCCTCCTTTATTCTCTCATCCTTGGTTTAAGCAATTTCTTAGAGGGGCAAAGAATATAAGACCCCCAGAGAGCTCCTACTCCTGCTTGGGATCTCAATTTTGTGTTGGAAAAACTTACTCTACAACCTTTTGAGCCTGCAGCTACTGCCGAGTTAAAGTATTTGTCATGGAAAACTGCTTTTTGTTGGCCATTACCTCTGCAAGAAGGGTTTCTGAATTACAGGCCCTCATGGCAGTGGAGCCTTTCCTGATTTTTCATAAGGATAGGGTATCTTTGCATACTAATCCTTCCTTTATGCCTAAAGTGGTTTCTAGTGTGGCCTTAAATCAAACTATTCATTTGCCTACTTTTATGCAAACCCCAAAATAAAGGGGAGAAAATTTTGCATACTTTGGATATTCACAGGCAGTTCGTTATTATTTGAGCAGAACCAAGGAGTTCAGACAGTCTCAGCAATTGTTTGTTTCTTTTGCTTTGGGTTCACAGGGTAAACCTGTTTCAAAACAAACTATTTCTAAATGGATTGGGTTTTGTATTTCTTTTGTTATTCCCATCATGGTAAGGAGATTCCTGCTGGAATCAGGCCTCATTCCACTAGGGCTACTGCTACTTCTACGGCCTTTCTAAGGGGGGTAGCTACAAAGACATTTTGGAGGCAGCTACTTGGAGTTCAGTGCATACCTTTTCTAAACATTACCACCTTCCTCTTTATTCTAAGTCTAGGGCTGGATTTGCCACTGCAATTTTACAGGGCATTTTAGCGGCCCCTAATGCTTTATGATTTTTACCATCCTCCCTTTCCCGTTGCTTTGGGATTCTACCCATAAGTAAGGACTGCAGCAATGTGAGATGAAGAACATAGTACAGTTTTGTACCTACCATAAATGTAGATGTTCAAGATCCACATTGCTGCAGTCCAATACCTCCCTCCTTCCCCACTGTAGTTTGGCTTGGTGCTATGCTTTAGGTGATGGTTGTTGTTGGGCATGTTTTTGGGAGGTATTCTGTTTTTGGCTATGGCCTTTCTGGTTTGGCCTTCTGACATCTGGGGCAAGAAAAGACTGAGGATATGACGTCGGTCATGCGCCTTTATACCCTGACGCTCTGATGTCAGATCTAGGCGCCCATGACCGACGTCAGCCTAATACTTTGGTATTCGGGCCGACCGAGGACAGCGGACTACCCATAAGTAAGGACTGCAGCAATGTGGATCTTCGAACATCTACATTTATGGTAGGTACAAAACTGTACTTTCTGCACTAGGGAGCATCACTGCATGGCTTTGAAAGTGGATGCCCTGTCCTTCCCCTCGGTCAATCTATCGGTCTATGCCTTTCCTCCACTACCTCTCATCCCCAGGGAACTTCTCAAAATAAAGGAGGAAAAACCAAGGACAATTCTTATAGCTCCAGACTGGCCTCGCCAGCATTGATACCTCTTGCTGCGCAGCCTGTCCCCTCTGCCACCATAACATCTCCCTCAAATTCCAAACCTCCTGACCCAGAGGGAGGGGGAATTCATGCATCCCCAATTGCAGATGCACGATTTTGCAGCTTGACTTATTCTTTAACCCCCCCCCCCAATCAATCTGCCAACCTCAGCAAACAGGTTCTAGATGTTATACGTGAGGCCAGATGCCCTAGTACTAGGAAGTCTTATGCTGACAAATGGAAAAGGTTCTGCACCTGTATTCAGGCTAAGGGAGCTTATACGGCACAGCCCTCCCTACCCCTCATCCTGGATTACCTAGCTGACCTGCTACACAGTGGTCTCTCTTTTTTTCCTCTATTAAAATTCATGCCTATGCTATCTCTGCTCGTTTTCCCACTGAGCAGCCCTTTTCTCACACTCTCTGATCAAAAAGTTCCTAAAAGGGGCTAGCAACTTGAGGCCACCCACAAGAGTACCAACCCCAGCTTGGGACCTTAACTTTGTGTTGGCGAAGCTCACCCCCCTTCAAATCTGACTCTTCAGCAGAGCTAAAATTTCTCTCCTGGAAGACTGCTTTCCTTCTGGCCGTATTTCAGCCAGAAAGGTCTCTGAGCTGCAAGCACTCATGGCTGTGGAACCCTTCATTATCTTCCATGCTGATAGGGTATCCCTCAGGACTTAACCCATCCTTCATGCCCAAGGTGGTGTCCAGTGTGGTTCTCAACCAATCCGTTCATTTGTCCACCTTTTTCCCTAACCCACAGAACAAGGAGGAAAGGAACCTGCACTCTCAAGATGTGCACAGACATCTCAGATTTCTATCTAGAGAAGACTAAATCCTTCAGAAAGTCTGATCAATTGCTGGTTAGCTTTGCTGCAGGGGCAGATGGCAAAGCCATCTCCAAATAAACCATTTCCATATGGATAGCACACTGCATCCATTTCTGCTACAAACAACACGGAAAGCCCCCCCCCCCCCCAGTGGTCAGGACTCACCCCCGGATTTACTATTCCTCTGTGCTGGACTAGCTTAGTCCTGCACTGAGGTGGCCACTAAGGAGCAGGATGGCAGCACACCATGCATAG
This sequence comes from Protopterus annectens, assembly GCF_019279795.1. Lineage (NCBI taxonomy): Eukaryota > Metazoa > Chordata > Ceratodontiformes > Protopteridae > Protopterus > Protopterus annectens. The sequence continues at coordinate 539,004,318 of NC_056733.1, forward strand.
TAATGAGGCGTGCTGCCTGAGCTCCTAGGCTTACATGGAGCATGCAAGAGTGCAGGGGGCGTGTCTGAGAGCAGAGCTCTTAGAATATACATGCCCATGCAATGAAGAACAGCAGAAAAGGCTATGAAATGAGCCGGACCGCTCATAGGTGAATGCATATCCCCACCAACAGTCCCCTTCGTGTACAACAGCAACAGTATACATAAATAAAATGAAGAAATCCTTTTTTTTTTTTTTTAATTCTGATTAAAGCTAACCGTAGGTGCTGGGGTGTGCCCATTGCTTAGGTACGGTTAATGCACCTTAAATGGCTGAAGAGGATAACAAGGAAGATATATGCAAATGAAGCCGCATAGCAATAGTGTAGTGGGCAGAGCATTCGCCTTACGAGCAGGCACGTTATGTAATATTTGTTGCATAACCCACTAAACATATTTTTATGAACTGGAGTATTGCAGTAAATGCACATGTGAGGTGTCAGTGTCATAATGAATAAGGCACTAGTAAGCAGGTTTAAGCACAAATAAGCACTAGTGTGCATATTTAAGCACTAGTAAGCGGGCTTAAGCCCGTTTGCGCAGCGGTAAGCAATGCCAGCACTGGTTAAGCAATTCTAAAGCTAACTCTCTGTAAGCAGATGTAACGGCAGGTTAGCAGTGCTTACCATCGTGCAAACCTGCTTACAACTGCTCAAATTTGCCTTAATCACTCTGTATCCAACAGCCCTTGTTCTGCCCATCAACAAAATAAACAGCCATGCAGGTCTCGAACCCAGGAACCCTATACACCATAGTCACAATAGTTAACCACCAAGCCATCACAGAAGTACAGAAGAATGAGGTATCCGCAAACAAGTCCTCAACATAGTAAAACCAAACTGAACCTGTGAAAGGGATCAGTATACAGTCATATGTTCCATAACCCACTAAATAATATAAATATGTGAACTGGAGGACAGCAGTAAGCCCAGAAGTGAGGTGTAATTGTAATAGAGTGTTGAAGTCCCCATTAAAACACAAGGACCCCATAGAGTGTACATACACATTAATCATGGATACCAGGCAGATATTCAAGATGTAATGAATATGTAATCAATGCCAAAAAGGAAATATAATGCAAAGTCTAATGTAAGCAACACTAAGCATTGCACAAGCCAGCATAGGAGGTGTAAGCAATGTGTAGACCAGCTAACTAATTGTGCCCAGTGGTATACCCCTTTAAACAATGCCAACCTTAGTTGAGCCGAATTGCCCATAGTTTAGCCTTTTCAAAACCAGCCAGTCACGGAAAAGTGCGGGAAATCGGCCCTACTTATACCCAAGCGGTGGGAATACATCTTATGACTGATTGTAGCTTCCCTGTGCAGGCACTATGGCAGTAAGGGGAGAAGGTGTTTGCTTTCGGGTGCAGCACTGGTGCATCCAGGAGTCCAAGGTCATTGCAGGACTCCTTGTCAAAGACCATGATCAGAGACTGCTGCAGGGCCAGTACCAGCGCTCCCAGTATAAGGCGGAGGCCTGGGACCATTTCACCCACGACCTCACGAGTGCCACTGGCATACCCCAAACTGGTGCGCAGGTCAGGCACCACAATGCCAACCTGAAGCGGCGTAAGGGGGACCTCTTGGAGGAGTAGCTCCAAGAGGGTAATGCAGCAGGGGATGTTCCAGCCGTGTGCATCACCCCAGTATGTTTGTAATAATTGCCAGCTCAGGTATATCATGGATAGGTATGGCTAAGTATTCCTCTTATGTCCCCCACAGCTGCAATGGAGTGGGCCACAAACTAGGAGGCCCACATCAGTCGCCTGGCGAGGTTGCGACATTAGGCAGGTCAGTAATACTCATGCATTTACTGTCATATGAAATAAAAATAAAAGTAGTAGTAAATTAATTGCCTGTATAAAACCGGTATTGTTCAGGGCAAGTACTGCATACACTAAAGAATATGTCAGGAAAAGTCTCATATTGTCTGTATGTCAGTAAATGTGTAACAGCCTGACAAAACAGGTCTAACTGCTGGACTGCATGTGTATATCCTGGTATCATATGGTAATGTAGATTTGCAATCATGTAATAGTACTGTTGTATTAAGTGCGGTTACCCACACTGTGCACCATAAATTGAATGTGTAGGATGCCTGTATTTGACAGGTGTAATCCCCAGATGCCGTTTAGTTCAACCGAGAGAGAGACATAGACAGTAAACAGGGAAAATTCAGACAACAAAAAATGAATAGCACATGCAACTGAGATGTGAACTGTATTTTTTTTAGTGCACACAGTCACGGTACGAATCCTGCCAGTGGTAGTAGTCTGCATACAGAATCATATCCCACAACTGTGCGAATATGTCCAGAATCTCTCTTAAAGTGGCCCATATCTGTTGCCTAACTACCTGTCCCCTTGGGAAATCAGTGGGATGATGCCAGACGTATAGGCAGCAGACAGGCACTACAACTTACTGACACCCAACTATGAGAACAAAGCTGGCACATTAGCAACTCCCTTATGTGACTAAGAAGCCACGTATATCCCATTTACACCCCAACTTGTCAAGCTGTGGTCAGTGTGTGTACAGTAACAGAGTGAGCTGTATGTGCATAATAGTAACGTGGAATCTGGTACTGTCTGTGGGAACATTCAGGTAGTGCTAATAAACATTCCTCCCACAGGTCTGTCAGATACCAACACTGTGCCTAGAAATACAAGAATGAGATGCAGTTGCTCTGAATAATGAGGTATTGCACATCACTGTCACCCACACTGTCCTACAACATATAACTGTCTAGGAAATCTGTATAACAGTGTTGTAATACAAGGTCAGAATGCAAAAGCACAGGGGATTAACAAGACAGAAAGCAGATGGGAGATATACAGCAATATCTATATAGCAGACACAGCTGTGATGGACAGTGTTTAAGTTGTAGCAGACAGCCATGGTCTGAATCCTGGGAGTGGAATAAGGCTGCATACAGAATCATACCCTACAACTGTACAGATGAGGCCAGAATGTCCAGTATATGGGTTCATACCTGCTGCCTGTCCCCCTGGAAAGTCTGTGGGATGATCTCCGATATTTAGCCAGCAAAGAGGGAATGCAGGTGATTGTCGACCATCTATGAGAACACACCTGTCACTGTAGCAACCCCAGAAACTGTTAGGACATACTTGAAATATTACTCTATCTACACTGCCATGTTGTCAAGCTGTGACTAGAGTGTGTACAGTAACAGAGTGAGATGTATGTGCATAATACTAATGTGTAGTCTGGAACCTTGTGTGGCAACATTCAGGTAGTGCTAACAAACATTGCTCCCACAGGTACGTCGGATACTAACACTGTGCTGAGAAATACAGACCATTAAAACCCGTACAGGTACTGTTCACACTGGTATTGTGGGGAATTATGAGTGTTGCAGTTTCTCTGAATAATAAAGTATCACTAGTCACTGTCACCCACACTGTGCTACATAATATAACTGTGTAGGAAAGCATGTATACAAGTGTGTCAGGTCACTAAAGGTGGAAGAAGAGGGCAATATTCTAGATGTGTCTTGGCAAACCATCATGCGGTCAACACATGGCCAGAGTCTGTACATAAGGAGTTGGATAGCTATATGCACATCACCCCGGAATCTGGGAGTTTGTGTAGAAACAGTGTTAACAAACATTCCCTCCACAGGTATACCAGGTAAGAGGCGTGTATACTGCAGGAAAAAAACAGTTTGATGACTACAGCCATATCACTGTCCAAAGTAAGGCTATAGGGTAGTGTAGTAAGACTTGTAAGGTACAGATAACAGCACTGACTAGGAAAGTAATGTGGACTACAGGAATATAGTAGTTGTTTATTAACATCTTTCTCCCCCCCCGGCCCCCCATATCTCCAACAATAATCAACATACCCACCCCAACTGGTATGTTCTGACACCTATGTTCTGATAACATCCACTTGTTTGATAAATATTTTAATGGTCCCAGGCATGTGCGATATTGAATTATTCCAACATTGGCAGCATGGTGCCATCAATGTACCTGCATGCTGTTCTTATTACCACTGTGTTCCCATATATGCATGTGTTCTGTTTGCTATGCAACTGATGTTCTTAGTGTTTCACTGTTGCAGTCATCACATTTGGGATATCTGCTTGCAGTAGCCCTCAGTTGGCCTGATTAACAAAGTCTTGGGTCTTGCGTTGGTTGCTGTCCCTTCTTCCTTAACTTCAGATCGCCAGGGGTATAAAACATAAAGCCTGACACCATTACACCAGTCTTTCTTGCTGCGCGGTGCCCGAAGCAGAAGCAGTTTGCAAGTGCCGGTCGGCAGACTCTTGAAATTTTCGTTTTCGAGTTTCAGAACCAAAGTCTTCAAACTAAAGCTAAGTTACCCCGTTGGGGAAACTTTTTCTTGCTCCTTACCGATGTCAGTAAAAGTTAATAATTGCATTACTTGTAGGAAGCATATACCTCATAAGGATCTTCATTTGTACTGTATTCCTTGCCTAGGCCCTGATCACAACATGCCTTGCTGTCGGTTTTGTGCTAAATTTAACCAACGCACTATTAAGCATCGGTATATTTTTGCTTCTGAATATTTTGGTTCAAGATTTAACTATCCTGAAATGTCATTGGTTAGCAATCCGACTACCGGAGTTCACAAAAAACACAAGGAAAAAGACAGAGACAGACCGTCGAGGTCCAAAACCAACGAAGAAGCTTCTCCTAAGCCAGTCACCGGTTCGCCGGTACTCAGTGAGGTGCTTTTGCAGCCCCTTTTACCCACTACTTTTGAGTCGTAGGCCTCTACTGAGAGACATTCGGAGTCCGGTAGGCCACGACATTTGCAAAGTATTGAACCCACAGATGTCTCTCCCTTGGATGGGTCCGGAGCCACTGGGCAGGCACCGGCTTCTGAGGGTGTTTTCAGGCCTCAACATTTTTATATTAAACCAACACCATCAACAAAAACAAGGTCAAAAACAACTTCTGTGTCTAAAAAACCGACGCATGAGCCACATGCTCAGGCCCCTATGCCTAAAAAACAAATGATCAAAATGGCTGAGGATTTAATTACCTTGATCAGGGGTTCCCAACCCCCCGCTAAGAGGCGTAGGCAAGGCACTGATTATGAATCTTCAGATCAGGTTTCCATTTCTTCTGATCATGAATTTTCTGTTCCACCTTATGAGGATTCTGATGCAGAGGAATCCACCCCTTCTGCATCTCCTCCTGAGGATTACTCTTTTGGAGAGACTTAGCATACTTTAAGGGAACATTTTCACTGGGAGAGTCAGGACTTCTCTGAATCAAAAAAGAGGCTTAGGGATTTCCTTCTTCCTCAGCATATGCCTTTGGCAATGCCTCTTGTATTAGACATTGTTGATGTGTTCTCAGAATCAAGCATAGCTCCTGATTCCCTGCCTCCGGCTCCTAGTAAGCAAGACAGATATTACAGGGTTCCTGACTCCCTCAAATTTCTTTTCAAAAATCCTGCTGCTGATCCTGAGACTATTTCTCAGGGTCCCAAGGGTGTTAAGGCTTCTACAGCCGAAAATCCTACCCCTTCTGATAGAGATTCCAGGGCGCTGGATAGATGGGATAAGAAGGTTTATACGTCTGCAACCTTAGCAATCAGGGCTTTAAACTGCCAGTTTCATATGCTTAAATGTCAACAGCATATTATGGGTTTACTAAAACAGAAAATTATGTTGATTTCTGATTGTGTAGAAAATAGAGTTACAGGATTTATTGCATTCAGCAGACCAGGTTGGAAAGCATACTTTGCAATGTGGTTTTGATTCCTTGGAGGCCTCTTGCAGGGGCGCCGTAACTGGATCTGTGATAAGAAGGCATGTCTGGCTCAAGGAGCAAAATCTGCCTGATCATAGTAAAGCTAAATTGTTGGATGCCCCTTTACAGCATGATAGTCTGTTTGGTAATAAGGCAGAATATGTTTTAAAGAAAATGGAAGACCAAGCTAAATCTATGCAAACTGTAAAAGATTTCTTGCAAGTGCAGCCACCCAGGTTCAGTAGACACTGGCCTACTAAAAATTGGTCTTTTCCTGTGTCCAACAGAGCCACTCAGGGCAAAACCAGGTGCTCAAAAGGCTCCAGATATCAATCACAGGGATCTTACAGGTCAAAGCAATGGGGTGCCTCCACCTCCAAATCTGGAGGTAACATCACAATCCTACAGTAAGCAGTCTCAGTGACTTTCCTCTACCATCTCCGAGCACTTATCTTTTGGCAGCCTTCTTAGGGGGAACACTAGCACTTCATGCTCAAAATTGGCGATTAATTACCCAGGACAAGTGGGTGTTAAACATAGTATCCCAGGGGTACAGATTTCATTTCCATACTTTGCCAATTCCAAACGGATAGCGAGATCTGCCACAAAACCTGTTGGCAGAGGCCCAGAAACAAGTCATGTCCCTCATGGATATGGGGGCTATTCAACTGGTACCAGAAAAGGAAAAAGGACAAGGATTTTATTCAAGACTTTTCCTGGTTCCCAGAAAAGACAAATCATGGCATCCAATACTGGACTTATCGATTCTGAACACGTTCCTGGACATTCCAAAATTCAAAATACTGACTATACAACAGCTACTGCCTATGCTAGGCAAGAATGCCTGGTTGGTGACTCTAGACTTAAAAGAGGCATACCTGCATATACCAATAAGGGAATCTTGCAGAAGATACCTCTGCTTCAAAGCAGGCTTTTTGCATTACCAATTCTCTTCACTGCCCTTTGGCTTTACTACTGCGCCCAGGGTCTTTACAAAGTGCCTGGCACCAGTAACTGCATTCTGCAGTCAAAGAAACTTTCAAATTTATCCTTATCTGGACGATTGTCTCATTCAGGCAGAGGGCAAGGACACTCTTCTTCAACATCTGGTGTTTGTAAAAAGGCTTCTAGCATGCCTAGGGTAAACCATAAACAAAAGGAAATCACAACTGGTACACTCTCAAATAATTACATTCCTGGGTGCAAACTTGAATACAACTGCCCAGATGGCTTACCTCACGCCAGACAAACAAATGCAATTGACAATATACTTCAAACAAATGGCAACAAAAACCCATTTATCTGCAAGACAAATTCTGCAGGCTTTGGGGTTCATGGCATCCTGCATTCTATTAATTCCATATGCGAGACTGCATATGAGGAAACTTCAATGGTACCTAAAAAGCTTATGGAGTCAACATTGTCACAGCCTGGAAACAATGATTCCTCTCATTCCTTGCCTACAACAGGAGTTTCTTTGGTGGGCAGAGACATGTCACCAGAACAAGGGACTGTCATTCACTCTACCCCCTGCCACCCAAACCCTAACTACAGATGCATCAGGCTATGCTTGGGGGGCCCACCTGGCAGGGAGATGCATTCAGGGCAAATGGAGCCCAAACCAAATGCATCTGCATATCAGCCAGAAAGAGATGCTAGCTGTTCAGAATGCTCTGACAGCCTTCAAGGATTTACTTCATCCAGGACAACTACTGATAAAGACGGACAACACCACAGTTATGTGGTACATAAGCAGGGGGGTACACATTCCTACCCCCTTTGCAGACTAGCCGTGGCCTTGTGGAACACAGCCTTGACTTACCAAATACATCTTCACGCTCAATTCCTGCCAGGAAAGCAAAATACTCTGGCAGACAACCTAAGCAGAAATCTTATGGATCCACACGAATGGAAACTGGATCCACAAATCTTCAGCATGTTAACAGAGAAATGTGGAAACCCAGACATAGTTGATCTATCAGTTCGACAAATTCTCCACAAGAACTCCTCACAAAAAAGCATAGAAAATGGATGCTCTATCCATCAGCTGGAAAAACCTATCAGTCTATGCCTTTCCCCCTCTGCCTCTACTCTCCAAGGTCTTACTAAAAGTCAGACAGGAAAAAACAAAAATGATTCTAATTGCCCCGGACTGGCCTCGTCAACACTGGTACCCTCTTCTAAGGAATATGTCACACCTTCCTCTGTGGTATTTGCCTCAAACACCTCATCTATTGTCTCAGCAGAACTATCAAATTCTGCACTCTCCGCTCCAAACTCTGAGTCTTGCAGCATGGCTAATCAACTAAGTATTCACAAGTATCCACATCTCTCAGTAAACCTGTGATGGATGTCATTTTGGAAGCCAGAAGGCCTAGCACTATTAAATCTTATGCTGATAAATGGAAGAGATTCTGTGCTTGGAACCAAGCACAAGGAATAGACACAGCAAAGCCCAATATTCCTCAGATTTTACAATACTTAACTGAGATGCTTGACAAGGGCCTATTTTTTTTCTTCAATAAAAATCCATGCCTCTGCCATCTCTGCTTATTACAACACAGAGCCCTCCCCTCTTTTCTCATCCACTGCTAAAAAAGTATCTCAGAGGGGCCAAAAATTTAAGGCCTCCCAGGAGAGTGCCAACTCCTGCATGGGACCTCAATTTTGTACTGGAAAAGCTCACCCTGCCCCCTTTTGAACCAGCAGCTACTGCGGATATAAAATTTCTTTCTTAGAAAACAGCTTTTCTTTTGGCAATCACTTCAGCCAGAAGGGTTTCAGAACTACAGGCTCTCATGGCAGTGGAGCCTTTCATTGTTTTTTTACCAAGACAGGGTGGCCCTCAGGACCAATCCTTCCTTTATGCTTAAGGTGGTATCCAGTGTGGCTCTTAACCAGAACATTCACCTGCCAACTTTTTTCCCAAATCCGCAGAACAAGGGGGAGTGGATTCTACATTCATTGGATGTACACAGACAACTAAAATTCTACTTAAACAGGACAAAATCTCTAAAAGTCTGTGCAACTACTGGTAGCATTTGCTGCAGGATCAGAGGAGAAGGCCATATCATAGCAGACTATTTCTAAATGGATAAGCCATTGCATTTGTTTCTGCTACTTGCACCATGGTAAACCTGTGCCCAAGGGAATCGGATCCCATTCCTCCAGGGCTGCCTTTTCTTCAGCAGCTTTTCTCAGAGGGTTCCCTACCAGAGACATTCTAGAAGCTGCTACTTGGAGCTCAGTTTATACGTTCACAAAGCATTATCATTTACCTCTCTTCTCTAAATCCAGGGCATGCTTTGCCACTGCAGTCCTGCAGGGCCTTATAGCTGCTCCTAATGCTGTTTAGTTCCATCCTCCCATCCATAGCTTTGGGATTCTACCCAAATGTAATGACTGCAACAGTGAAACACAAAGAACTTAGTACAGTTGTGTACACTTACCATAAATGTAGATGTTCCAGTGTATTCACTGTTGCAGTCTGGGTTACCCTCCCACCAGCCCCCTTTTTCTATACCTTTTCTTCCCTTCACTATACTCAAAAGCCTTTGTGGTGCATTTGCTTTTAGTTGAAAGTAAATTTTTTGTTTCTAAGGTGCATATGTTCATCGTGTTTCACTGTTGCAGTCATGAGGCACCTGACATCTGGGGCAAGAAAAACAGATTAAAATGGCGTCGGCTGCGTGTTTTATACCCCTGACGAACTGACATCATGGAAGAGGAGACAGCAACCAATGCAGGACCCAAGACTGTTATTCAGGCCGACTGAGGGCAACCTGCCAGCAGATTACCCAAATGTAATGACTGCAACAGTGAATACATTCTAACATCTACATTTATGGTAAGTGTACACAACTGTACTTTGTCCTCACCCCCTCCCAGGGGTTTGAGTGTCGAAATCAACCTCCAAATTCAGTGTATATGCACAGCTGTTGCTGTACAAGAAATGGGCAGCTATGGACCTTCCCTACACCCTTCTGCACATCCCTGACTATTTTGTCTACTGTCTTTCCCCTCTTTGTGCCACTTCTTTCACCAGTTTCCTATCAACCATGTTTTCTTTTCATTTAAAGAAGTTAGTTAGAAGACAGCAACAAAATAAACTGCCTCTGCAAGGCTTGAACCTAAGACCCTGCACTCCATAGCCACAGTGATGTATCACTAAGCCATATCAGTTATACATAACCCTGATGTTTTCAAAAACGTATAATCCAGCCCAGTCATTCAACAGTACAGAGAATGTATGACCACAACTCACTCCATATTCATTTGTATACCGGTTAGTACAGAGAATGTATTCCAACATTTAGATGCGTGTGTAAATATAGTATTATCTTAATGGATACAACATATCTATATGTGTGTGTGTATGTATGCATATATATATATATATATATATATATATATATATATATATATATATATATATATATATATATATATATATAATTTATATATATGTATGTATGTGTGTGTATATATATATATCTATATATATATATATATATATATATATATAATATGAACACATGTACATGCAAATGCCTACTATATATATATATATATATATATATATAAATATATATATATATATATTTATCTCTATGTAGGTATATACGGACATAGTTATATGTATGCAAGCAGATATATATACATATATATATATATATATATATATATATATATATATATATATATATATATATATATATATATATATACACCTATATAGTGTATATGAACATGCTTCTGTAGATAATGGGAAAATAAGTAAGACTTATATGTCCACATGCACCGTTAATGGGCTTGAGTAGCCCCAAACTATATACGTTTTGTACGTATAGGTATACCCCTTCAGCCAAACACGTCCACCCTGCAATGCACTACCATAAAGAAAAAATTCTAGATTTCAACATAGGGCTAAGTTTCTGGTGTCATTCAAAGGGGATCCAGTGTCTGTCCACCTGGGATGACATGCTCGACAAGCCACGCTGCTTCGCTAGAGACTGCTTGCACTTGTCACCCTTAGGCTTTTGAATACTGGCCAAGGATCTTGCCACACCCCTATAGTGCCTTTTTAGGAAAGGCTCAAAAGACAAACCCACCGCTGTAAATAGCACAAGTAACAAAAAAACTGAGGGTAATGCTACTCAGTGCCAGTAGTCTAAACCTCAGAATGCATGCACTCGAGGCACTCCTCATTATGGAGAAAATCGATATATGTGCAGTAACAGAAACCTGGTTTAAGGCTTCAGAGAGCAATGCAGCACTACCAGGCTACAACTCATACCTTACATTTTGGCCACAGAACTCAAACCGAAATACTAAAGGCAGGGGCGTATCCATATTCATCAAGGATACCCACACCTCCAGGTTAGTGGCACAGCACGATGCTTCAGAGATCATCCACGTGCAACTAACAGGCAAAACTGCAATTCAAATTGTAGCTTGCTACAGATCACCCACCATGTCCCAGTACCCCCATTGCACATTTCTGGAAACACTGGGAAACTTAATGGTCCTACCAAACACCCTAATATTGGGTGATTTCAATTACCCAAACATTAACTGTGAGAACTACTTGAGTACTAACTCCCTTGCCCAAAATTTCCTAGAATTTATAAACTCAAACTCCCTGGTTCAACTGGTCAACACTCCCACTAGAGGTGACAACATATTGGACCTGGTCATCACCAACATGGGCGACCGGTGTTCCACACCGGAGGTTAACCCCTCGCTGGTTAGATCTGACCATAAACAAATCACTTTGGATATCCACATTCTGCCTCCACTCCCGGGCAAGGAAGCCACCATGAAAAACTTTTCAAAAGCAAACTTCACGATGTCCTTCATGGATGCATCTGCAGTCATAACAACTGGGTTGTCCTGTCGTCAGGCAGCTCTTCGGTCGGCCGGATTCCAAAGTACGGGTCCGGCTTCGGCTGATGTCGCACTTCACCCGACGTCATCTCTGCTGGTCTTCGGGTATAAAGGCATCAGCCGACGCCATTTTCCTCAGTCTTTCTTGCCGCGTGGCGCCCGAAGCAGAAGCTGTTCGCAAGTGCCGGTCGGTCAGATCCAGAGATTACTACTACCGAATACTACTTCGAACACTTCTAAAAGCTAAGTACCCCATTGGGGACTCTTTCTTGCCTCAGCCGATGTCAGAAAAAGTCAATAACTGTTTAACTTGTGGGAAACAAATACCTCATAAAGATTTCCACTCTTACTGTTTGCCTTGTTTAGGCCCAGACCACGACGTAGCAGCCTGTTCCGCCTGTGCTTCATTCAACCGACGAACGCTTAGGCGTCGGTCGGAGTTTGCTGAACAGTTTTTCGGCTCAGATTTTGCGTACATTATGCCGTTGGATCCTCCGACCACCCAAATTGTTAAAAAACGCAAAGAAAAAGACCGACACTCGCGGTCCGCGGTTTTGGCCGAAACCATGGTTAAGCAAATCAAGGAGTGTCTCGGTTTCGGCCGAAACCGAGAAAACTGATCAAAGTACAGCCGAATCAATGACTACTACTGAGGTTCCTGCTACTTTACTGGAATCGGCCTCAGAAATTTTACCTACAACAGTGGCTACTAGTGACTTATCAGACACCATCCCTTTGGATGTCTCTACCCCAGCACGTGGTGCTGCTAGGCCTCCTGCAGCCATGTCTATTAAGGCCTTTGCCAGGGCTAAAGCAGCCAAATCTACTAAATCTGTGCCTGTTAAACCTCCCTCAACCAGGCCCACTTCTAGTTCACAAATGCTTACTCTGGCAGAAGATTTAATATCCTTAATTAGGGATCTCAATCTCACCCAGACAGGGCCTCTCAGCCCCAGAAAGAGACCTAGAGCAGAGCCCCGAGCCTGTGTCCTCTGATGATTCTCACGGATGACTCAGATATTACAGACCAGCCAGAGGCTCCTTTCTCCAATTATGAAGACTCAGATGCTGAAGAATCCATTCCAGCTGCTTCTCCACCAGAAGAATTCTCCTTTGGGGAAACCTTACATGCCATGAGAGAACAATTCCAATGGCAGGAACAGGATTTCTCAGATTCCAGAAAAAGACTTAGGACTTTTCTGCACCTACCACAACACAGGCCCTTAGCTATACCTCCTGTCCTCTGTTGTGGACGATGCATTTAATGATGTCTGCACTGCACCAGATTCTTACCTCCAGCCCCTGCCAAACCAGATAGATTTTACAGGGTGCCAGACACTCATCATCACCTATACAAGGCCCCGCTTGCAGACCCCGAAACTATATCCCAGGGACCTAAGGCAGTAGCCTCGACCACAGCAAAAAACCCTATTCCTTCTGAAAGGGAAGCCAGGTCTTTAGACAGATGGGGCAAAAAAGTTTACACCTCTGCTACTCTCTCAGCTAGAGCTTTAAACTGTCAGTTTCACATGATACAATACCAAGAGTTTATGCTTGATCAGTTAACTAAAAGCTATCCTCTGATGACTCTATAGATAAGAAATATGTATTAGAAATGGTAAATAACATACAACAGGTTAGTAACCATTCCTTAAAATGTGGCTATGATGCACTGGAGGCTTCATTTAGATCAGCCATGACTGGCACAGTGATAAGAAGACATGCATGGCTGAAGGAACAGGTCTTACCGGATCATGTTAAAGCTAAGTTATTAGATGCTCCTATGGATAAGGCCAGTTTGTTTGGTACACCTGCCCAGCAGGTAATGAAGAAAATGGAAGAAAAGGCAAAATCTGTACAAACGGTTAAAGATTTCTTACAGGTTCAGCCCCCAAGGTTTAGCAGGAACTGGCCTGCCAAAAATTGGTCCTTTCCTGACTCCACAAGATCCCAAAGGGTCAGGAATAGACGTTCCAGAGGCAGAAATCAATCCAGAGCGGGTGCCTACAGAGGACGACAGTGGCAAGGTAATAACAGAGGCACAGGCACAGCCACTACCACTACAACAGGACAATCACAGTGACTTGATTCTAACTCCGCCTACCAGGGAACAAATAGCAGCACCATTAGGTGGAAAATTAACCTTATTTTCGAAAAACTGGCACTATATCACAAAAGACAAGTGGATTTTGCAAACCATAGACCATGGTTACCGGTTCCACTTCCACACTTTACCAGTCAAAAGAGGAATGCCAAACCTGCCTCCAAACCAAAAAACAGAAGCTCTACAGCAGATAATGCAATTAACAAAGATGAGAGCTGTGGAAAGAGTACCAATAACAGAACAAGGCAAAGGATTCTACTCCAGACTATTCCTAGTTCCAAGAAAGGAAAAAAGTTGGAGACCTATTCTCGACCTGTCCACCTTAAACACATACATCATTGTCCCAAAATTCAAAATGCTGACCCTACAGCAACTTCTTCCCATGCTGGGCAAGGAGTGTTGGCTGGTAACTCTAGATCTCAAGGAGGCATACCTGCACATCCCCATTCGACCAATTTGCAGAAGATACCTCAGATTTCTTGCAGGATCAGAGCACTATCAATTCTCAGCATTGCCCTTTGGCTTATCTACTGCCCAGAGTATTCACAAAATGCCTGGCATCAGTAATCGCCACTGCAGACTACAGGGAATCCAAATCTATCCATACCTGGACGACTGCCTGCTACAAGGGGACAACAAAAGCAAGCTGACAACAGATTTACAAAGGGTCATTTACTTGCTACAAGCACTGGGATACACAGTCAATTTACAAAAGTCAAGGCTGATACCATCCCAAACAAGGACATTCTTGGGCTGAATTGGACACAGTAAAACAAATGGCGTACCTAACTTCAGAAAAACAAAAGGAACTACCTCTTTACTTCTTGGCACTAACAAAACAGAACAAGCTAACAGCAAGAAAAGTTCTGCAGGCCTTGGGCTTCATGGCATCATGCATAATCTTGGTTCCACATGCCAGACTGCATATGAGAAAACTACAGTGGTACCTAAAGAATTTATGGTCCCAACACAGGCACAGCCTAGAAGCAGAAATACCACTAATCCCATGCCTAAAACAGGAGTTCCTATGGTGGGCTCAAGCATGCCAGTCAAACCCAGGCCTACCCTTTCACAACTATCAAGCAAGCCAAACCATCACAACAGACGCCTCAGACCTAGGATGGGGCTCACATGCTGGACAAATGCGCATAAGGATTGTGGACGAGGACCAGCTTCACCTGCACATCAACCTAAAAGAAATGCTGGCAGTAAAACTGGCAATACAAAAATTCAGACCATTTCTCAAAGAAGGCCATTTGATGATAAGGACAGACAACACCACAGTCATGTGGTACATCAACAAACAGGGAGGCACTCATTCATACCCCTATGCAGAATGACTTTGGACCTTTGGAACCTGGCACTCAGCTACAACATCCAGTTACAGGCAATATTTGTACCGGAAAGGAGAATACTCTAGCAGACATGTTAAGCAGAACCACCTCGGATGCTCACGAATGGATGCTACACCCGGACATCTTCAAGACCATCTCAAAGAAATGGGGAATGCCACAGATAGATCTATTCGCCCCTCGCAATCACCAGCTCAAAAAATTCTGCACAAGGACATTCCATCCACTTGCATGGAAAGTGGATTCGCTCTCCTTCAGCTGGAAAGGTCTGACAGCATATGCATTCCCACCTCTTCCCTTGATACACAAGGTATTACTAAAAATCAAGGAGGAACGCCCAAGGATAATCCTGATAGCTCCGAACTGGCCAAGACAACACTGGTACCCATTACTGAGGAGCATGTCTCGGGACAAAATGTGGACAATACCCTGATGCCTTTGATGTTAACTCAGAACAACTACAGCATCATGCATCCAAACCTAAAAACGTTGCAACTGACTGCATGGAACATCACATAGCAGCAATTAATCCAGATCTTTCCCAAAGGGTTAAAGACATTATCCTTGAAGCCCGCAGACCTTCAACAAGAAGGAACTATGCAGGAAAATGGAAAAGGTTTGTCATTTGGAGTGCTGAAAGAGGAAAAGATGTGTCGAATATAGATATTGCCAACATCCTGGAGTACTTGGCAGAGCTTCTACATACAGGCCTGTCCTATTCCTCCATCAAGATACATGCATCAGCTATTTCAGCAGAATACAGCTTTGATCCACCTGTCTTTTCACATCCTCTACTCAGGCAGTTCCTCAGAGGGATTAAGAATGTAAAACCTCCTAGGAAGCCACCATTGCCAGCTTGGGATTTGAACTTTGTGCTAGAAAAGTTGACACTCGCACCTTTTGAACCAGCAGCAACAGCAGACCTACAGCATCTATCATGGAAATCTGCTTTCCTACTGGCAATAACCTCTGCAAGGAGAGTTTCTGAGCTTCAGGCCCTAATGGCAGTACAACCCTTCCTAATCTTCCACCAAGATAGAGTGTCCATGAGGACTAATCCTACATTTATGCCTAAGGTGGTATCCAGAGTGTCTTTAAACCAGGCAATCCACCTACCTACCTTCTTCCCCAACCCACAAAACAGGGGGGAAAGAATGCTGCATACCTTGGATGTACATAGACAACTACGCTACTACCTGGACAGAACAAAAAGTAACAGAAAAACTGACCAGCTTTTTGTAGCCTATGCAACAGGAAGGGAAGGAAAAGCAATTTCCAAACAGACAATCTCCAAATGGATAGGAAATTGCATACGATTCTGTTACTCCTTCCATGGAAAACCAATTCCACAGAACATAAGGCCTCATTCTACAAGGGCAACAGCCACTACCACAGCCTTTTACGAGGAGTGGCAACCAAGGACATTATTGAGGCGG
>NC_056733.1:539025885-539103385 GCF_019279795.1 Protopterus annectens
TACGAACCTATAATGGTGTTGGCTGCCTTACTTTATATTACTGGCGACCTGACGTCAGTCCTGAAGTGACGGCAACTGATGCAGAAATATTAAGCCTCTAGTATTCAGGTTGGCCGAGGGCTAACCCTGGCAGGGATAACTCAGATGTTATGACTGCAACAGTGAATGCACTCGAACAGCTACATTTATGGCAAGTGTACACAACTGTACTTTTCAATGGTAGACACAACCCCAGAGGCAAAGGGGGTCCACAGAATCAGGGCTTCAGAGAACCTTTCTCTGAGCCCTTTCAGTGCTCCTGAAGTGCTGTATAGCTGTCTGTCTCTGGAGGGAGTTGGAGTTCATTGTTCCCTGCACCTAGACGCCTGGGCCAATCTAACAACAAATGGCTGGGTGCTAAGCATAATATTCAGAGGTTATTGCATTCCCTTTTCCCTTCCACCTTCAGCGGAACAAAAGAAACTCTTTGATGTTTCACTCAGAGGGAGCATGCAGTGCTGGAAATTAAAAAATTGCTGCAAAAGAGAGTCATCCAAGGTGTCCCAACCGAACAAAGAGGATTCACAAATTACTCCCAGTTCTTTTTAGTGCCAAAGAAAATGGGGAACCCGAGATCCATACTAGATCTTAGCAATCTAAGTCAATATGTAAAGAAATAAAACTTTTGTGGATGGTTATGGTTCAGTCCATTCTACCTGTTCTGCAAGGACGATTGAATGTGATCAATTGACTTTCAGGATGCGTACTATCGCATCAAAATAAACAGATGATCCAGAAGTCATTTGCACTTCAGACTGGGAGACGGTCATTACCAATTCAGAGATCTGTCCTTTGAACTCACCCACAACCCCCAGGGTGTTCAAATGTATGGCAGTAGTGGCAGCTCACCTGAGACTGAAAGGATTCCAGATGTTTCCATATTTGGACAACTGGCTTCTAACTACTCCAACCTGGTATCAACTGCTTCAGGTCAGGGACCATTCGATGTCCTTCAAGGATGCATCTGCAGTCATAACATATGGGTTGTCCTGCCTCAGGCAGCCCTTTGGTCGGCCGGATTCCAAAGTCTGGGTCTGGCCTCGGCTGATGTCGCACTTTCCCCGACGTCAGAGCGTCTGGGGTATAAAAGCATCAGCCGACGCCATTTTCCTCGGTCTTTCTTGTCGCGCGGTGCCCGAAGCAGAAGCTGTTCACAAGTGCCGGTCGGTCAGATCCAGTGATTTCAGCTACTGAAGACTTCAAAAAAAGCTAAGTACCCCGTTGGGGACTCTTTCTTGCCTCAGCCGATGTCAGACAAAGTAAATAATTGTTTAACTTGTGGGAAACAAATACCTCATAAGGATTTCCATTCTTACTGCCTTCCTTGCTTAGGCCCAGACCACGACGTATCGGCCTGTTTAGCCTGTGCCTCCTTCAACCGACGAACTCTTGGACGTCGGTCGGAGTTTGCAGAGTAATTTTTTTGGAGCCGCTTTTGCTTATAAAATGCTGTCGGAGACTCCGACTTCGCATATGGTCAAAAAACGCAAGGAAAAGGACCGACACTCGCGGCCCGCGGTTTCGGCTGAAACCATGGCTAGGCCTACCGCGAGTGTCTCGGTTTCGGCAGAAACCGAGTCCTCGGCGATTCTTTCTTCCGAAACCATACTTCCGACCACCGAGGCCCGAGAGGCCCCGGCTGAGTCGGCTTCAGAACTACCTACCGAAGCTAGTGTTCAGGAATTGTCCGACACCATACCTTTGGACATTTCTACCCCTGCACGTGGGGCAGCTAGGCCCCCAGCTTCTATGTCCATTAAGGCCTTTTCTAGGGCTAAAGCTGCCAAACTTTCAAAAGCTTTGCCTGCCAAATCTACATCCCAGAGGCCTACCTCTAGTTCACAGATCCTCAGCCTTGCTGAGGACCTTATATCCTTAATTAGGGGTTCCCAACCTCACCCAGACAGGGCCTCTCAACCTCCTCCAGACAAAAGGCCCAGGACTGACCCCTCTGAACCTCACTCTTCAGATGATTCCACAGATGGATCTGATATATCAGACCACCAGGAAGGGGCTTACTCGCCTTATGAGGATTCAGATGCAGAGGAATCTATCCCTTCGGCCTCCCCTCCTGAAGAGTTTTCCTTTGGGGAGACTTTACATTCCATGAGAGAGCACTTTCAATGGCAAGGTCAGGATTTCTCTGATTCTAGAAAAAGATTAAGGACCTTTTTGCATTTGCCTCAGCATAGGCCCTTAGCTATACCTCCTGTTTTAAATGTAATTGATGATGTGTACAATGATGTCAGTACAGCCCCTGATGCTCTTCCTCCGGCCCCTGCCAAACCTAACAGATATTACAGGGTCCCGGATTTTCATTTCCATCTGTATAAAGCCCATTCTGCAGACCCAGAAACTATTTCTCAGGGCCCTAAAGGGGTTGCAGCCGCTACTGCCAAAAATTCCCTACCCTCTGAAAGAGAGTCTAGAGCTTTAGAGAGATGGGGAAAGAAGGTGTATACATCTGCAACTCTTTCTGTCAGGGCATTAAACTGTCAATTCCATATGATACAGTACCAAGAGTATTTGTTAGAGGAACTGAATAAGAAACTTTCTTCTCCTGAACCCTTGGACCGTAAATCCCTTCAGGATTTGGTGCATAACTCACAACAGGTTAGTAATCATTTCTTAAAATGTGGCTATGATGCACTGGAGGCTTCATTTAGATCAGCTATGACTGGGGCAGTTATTCGTAGGCATGCCTGGCTGAAGGAACAATCTTTGCCAGACCATGTCAAAGCTAAACTCCTCGATGCTCCAATGGAGAAACAAAATTTATTTGGCTCCCCTGCACAGGAGATTCTAAAAAAGGTTGAAGAAAAAGCAAAATCTCTGCAAACAGTTAAAGATTTCCTGCAAGTTCAACCACCGAGATTCAGCAGAAACTGGCCTACAAAGAATTGGTCCTTTCCAGACTCAAACAGAGCCCAGAGAGGCAGGAACTGGCGTCCTAGAGGCAGAGGTCAATCGAAGGGCTCCTACAGAGGCCATCAGTGGCAGCCTGCCAACCAGAGGAGTAGTGCAACAGCTACGACTGCAACCACTACTACAGGACAGACCCAATGACTTGACTCTGATTCTGCCTACCAGGGATCAACTGGAAGCACCCTTGGGTGGAAAGCTGGCTTTATTCTCAAAAAACTGGCATTGCATTACAAAGGATACATGGACATTGCAAATAATAGACAAAGGATACAGGTTTCACTTCCCCACTTTGCCAAAAAGAAGTGGAATGCCAAACCTTCCACCAAATCAGAAGGCAGAGGCTTTAAGACAAATCAGCAATTTACTTCAGATGAAAGCTATAGAAAAGGTACCATGTTCAGAACAAGGCCAAGGATTTTACTCCAGACTATTCCTTGTACCAAGAAAAGAAAACCAATGGAGGCCTATTCTCGACCTGTCCGCACTGAACACTTATCTCATTGTGCCAAAATTCAAAATGCTGACCCTACAGCAACTTCTTCCCATGTTGGGCAAGGAGTCTTGGCTGGTGACTCTAGATCTCAAGGAGGCATACCTGCACGTCCCTATCCGACCAAATTGCAGAAGACACCTCAGATTTCTTGCAGGATCAGAGCATTATCAATTCTCAGCATTGCCCTTTGGCTTATCTACTGTGCCCAGAGTATTCACGAAATGCCTGGCATCAGTAATTGCACATTGCAGACTACAGGGAATTCAAATTTATCCATACCTGGACGACTGCCTAATACAAGCGGACAACAAGAAAAAATTGTTAAAGGACTTGGCTTATGCCATACACCTGCTACAGACCTTGGGATACACAGTCAACATCCAAAAGTCAAGACTAGTACCATCCCAAAGGATAACCTTTTTGGGTGCAGATCTGGACACAAACACCCAGATGGCTTTTCTCACAGAAGAAAAACAAAAACAACTTCCAGATTACTTCATGATACTGACAAGACAAACTCGGCTTACTGCAAGGAAAATCCTGCAGGCCCTGGGTTACATGGCATCCTGCATAATTTTAATCCCACATGCCAGGCTGCATATGAGGAAATTACAATGGTACCTAAGGAGTGTATGGTCTCAACACAGTCACAGTTTAGAAACCATGATACCAATCATTCCATGCCTTCAAAAGGAATTCCTGTGGTGGGCTCAGGCCGGCCAGTCCAACAGAGGGTTGCCTTTCAACAAACCAAAAACAAGGCAGACCATCACCACGGACGCCTCAGACCGAGGATGGGGAGAACACATGGAGGACAAATGTATCCAAGGCCTATGGCCTCAAGGGCAGCTAAGCATGCACATAAACCAAAAGGAAATGCTGGCAGTGAGGCATGCAATCGAGGCATTCAAACCCTTCCTCCAACAAGGACATCTGTTAATAAGGACAGACAACACCACGGTCATGTGGTACATAAACAAACAAGGAGGCACACATTCTTACCCTCTATGCCGGATGGCTATGAATCTGTGGGATCTATGCCTGAAACTCGGTATCCAACTACAGGCCCAATTTATGCCAGGAAAAGAAAATGCACTGACGGACAGCTTAAGCAGAACTACCATGGATGCTCACGAATGGATGCTGCACCCAGACATCTTCAAACTCATAACAAAGACATGGGGAATGCCGGAGATAGATCTGTTCGCCTCCCCACTCAACCACCAACTGAAGACATTCTGCTCAAGGACATACCACCCACAAGCTTGGAGGGTGGACTCTCTCTTTCAGCTGGAATGCCCTAACAGTATATGCCTTCCCACCTCTACCATTGATGTACAAGGTGCTACTGAAGATCAGGGAGGAACAGCCAAAAGTGATACTAATAGCTCCAGACTGGCCAAGACAACACTGGTACCCACTATTGAGAAGCATGTCTCAGGCAAATTCATGGCCTCTCCCCCTATGGCCTCTACTTCTAACGCAGAACAATTTCAAGACCCTGCATCCCAACTTGAAAACACTGCAGCTAACTGCCTGGAAAATTCCTTAAATTCCAATCAAACTGTTTTATCTCAGAGGGTGAAGGACATTATCCTGGAGGCTCGCAGGCCTGTCACAGTGGAAAAACCTAGCACATATCCTAGAATACTTAGCAGAATTGTTCCACAATGGCCTGTCTTATTCTTCCATTAAGATTCATGCTTCAGCAATTTCAGCAGAATACATTGTGGATCCACCCATCTTCTCACACCCTCTCCTCAGACAATTTCTGAGAGGGATCAAAAATGTTAAACCTCCAATAAGACCCCCTCTACTTGCCTGGGATCTCAATTTTGTGCTGGAAAAACTGACACTGCCTCCTTTTGAACCAGCAGCATCAGCGGATCTACAGTTTCTATCTTGGAAAACTGCATTCCTTCTGGCAATCACTTCAGCAAGAAGAGTATCCGAGTTACAAGCGTTAATGGCAGTGCAGCCTTTTCTAATTTTCCACCAGGATAGAGTGTCACTAAGAACCAATCCTACTTTTATGCCAAAGGTGGTATCTAGGGTATCCTTGAACCAAGCTATTCACTTGCCTATGTTCTTCCCTAACCCACAGAATAAAGGGGAAAAACTTTTGCACACCCTGGATATACACAGACAACTACGCTACTATTTGGACAGAACGAAAACTAGCAGAAAAACTGACCAACTTTTTGTAGCATATGCAACTGGGGTGCAAGGAAGAGCAATTTCCAAACAGACAATTTCAAAATGGATAGGAAATTGCATTCGCTTTTGCTACTCCTTTCATGGAAAGACAGTTCCTAAAAATATCAGGCCTCACTCCACAAGGGCCACGGCCACCACTACAGCTTTCCTACGGGGGGTGGCTACCAAGGACATTTTAGAAGCTGCTACTTGGAGCTCCGTGCATACATTTGCCAAGCATTACAATCTACCTTTATACTCTAGATCCAGAGCAGGCTTTGCAACTGCAGTCCTGCAGGGGATCTTAACTACACCATCCTTCTCTTAGTACCTCCTCCCCCAGATTGGCTATGGTATTCTACCCATATGTTATGACTGCAGATGCATCCTTGAAGGACATAGTACAGTTTTGTACCTACCATAAATGTAGATGTCCGATAGGTATGCATCTGCAGTCAGGATTACCCTCCCTCCTTCCCCTCTGTGGTATTCCTAGGGTGCTTACCCCTCCTTTAGCTAGCTGGGGGGATCTATTATGGTGTATTTGTTTGTTTATTCATGTATATAATTTGCAAATGTTTGGAACTTTTCAGCATTTATCCAAATTTAGCCTTCCTAGAGGGCACCTGTCATCTGGGGCAAGAAAAACTGAGGAAAATGGCGTCGGCTGAGGCTTTTATACCCCAGACGCTTTGACGTCAGGGAAAGTGCGACATCAGCCGAGGCCAGACCCAGACTTTGGAATCCGGCCGACCGAAGGGCTGCCTGAGGCAGGACAACCCATATGTTACGACTGCAGATGCATACCTATCGGACATCTACATTTATGGTAGGTACAAAACTGTACTTTCCACATCTTCAGCTCCCTGGACATTACTATAAATCTTACCAAATTGAACCTGTCCCCCATTCAGAGGTTTAAATTCATTGGTGCCTTTCTAGATACAATGCACCACATAGCTTCTTTGTCACCTCGTCGCATAACATCCTTGAGAAACCAAGTACAGGGCATAATTTCTTTGCCATCTCGATCGGCAAGACTGATTCTTCAAGCTCTGGGCTCTGTCAGCTGCCATCGTCCTAGTGCCCTTAGCAAGATTCTTTATGCAAGTCATCCAGTCGACCTTGGTTGTTCAGTGGTCTGTCTTTACCAGCAGTTATCTGTTCATATCAAGTTAACTCGGATTTGCAGACATCTTCAATGGTGGATTCATTCAGATGACCTGATCCTGTGCAGGCCATTTCTTCTTCCTCCCTCCACAGGCACAGTGACCATAGACACTTCCCAGCTAGGGGGGGGGGTCATTTCGAGGGAAAGATGGTCCAAGGCACATGGTCTTCCTTGGAGACCAGATTGCATATCAGTGTCCCAGAGATGGGAGCAGTTCTTCTAATGTTCCAAGCTTTTCAGGGCAGCCTTCCCTTTGGGATGATTGCAATACACGCCAACAACATGTCAGTAGTCTTGTACATTAGCAAACAAGGAGGAACCCGTTCTTACCTGTTATGCAGAGAGGACATGATGGTCTGGGAATGGGCAATATCTTCAGACTGCTTTCTAGTTGCAGCACATATACTGGGGAAACCAGCATTCTAGCAGACAGACTCAGCAGGTCCATTCTGACCCCTCCCAAAGTCATCCCTCAATCAGTCAGTGGCGAGTCTGATTTTTGGCTGTTGGGGCCACCTTGCTGCGAACTCTTTTCTTCTCCCCAAAACAAGTGCAGTAAGTACTTCACTCTGATCCCCCCTCTAGGGGAGTCCCGTGGGATGCTCTAGTTCATGACTGGCCCTTTGGTCTTCTGCCTGTCCCTCTCTGCCGTTGATCCCAAGTTTCTGCAGAAAGCCAGAAGGAGTTCAGTAATTCTCATTGCTTCCTACTGACTTCATTAGGTATGGTTCTCTGGTCTCATCTGAAATATCCCCCATGGATTCTGAAGCACAGACAGAATCTTCTCTCTCCTCCATAAGGGAATTAACACCCCAATCTACTCACCCTCAAACTGACCACTTGGTATCTACATTTCCAGTAATTTTACAAAGGTCCAGGCTTGCTTCCCCTGTTCCGAGACATAGTTTGAGCTTCCTAAAAAGCTTCTACTAAAAGGTGTACCAAAGCAAATGGAAAAGATTTGCCATTTGGGCTTCCAAAGAGAATATTGATCCTTTCTCAGCCCCAATTTCAGACATTCTTCTCTTCCTTACTTCTCTCTTCAAGGAAGGGAATAATTTTTACAGTATAAAACTTCAGGTGGCAGCCATTTCCAGTTTTCATGCTGGAGATGTTTCTGGCTCCCTTCTTACATCTAAATTATGTAAGACTTTCATGAAAGGGATCTTTCTGCTTAGACCCCCCCCCCCCCAAGTAAAATATCCTACTCTGCCATGGGGATACAACTGTTATTCTTCAAGTATAAACTCAAAAACCCTTTGAACCAATGAATGATTGTGAAATTAAATTACTTTCTTGGAAAACCGTCTTTTTGGTCGCTGTCGCATCGGTAAGAATACTTTCCAAACTTCAGGCCTTATCATCAAAACCTCCTTACATCATTTTTCATAAAGATAAGAGTATCTCTCCATACAAATCCATATTTTATGCCTAAGGTAGGCACAGAGACTAGTAATAGCCAATTTATACAGTTGCAAGTCTGCTTTCCAAATTTTGCCAACAAGGGCGAATATAGTTTGCATCTGATTGATATTCGTAGACAACTGTGGTTCTACCATCATAGAACAAAACAGTGCAGAAAGTCTGATCAACTATTTGTTTCTTTCTCACCAAACTGAGTAGGTCAAGCTTTCTCCAAAGTTGCACTGGCTGAATTGATCACTGATTGTATTTCATTAATTTATTCAAAAAGTAAGTTGAACTTGCCTTGCTCTCCTAAAGCCCATTCTACTAGATCTGTGCTACATCATCTGTTTTCTCCTTCAGACCGTCGATTGATGATATTTGTGCTGCAGCCACTTGGTCAAGACTCCTACCTTTGCGACACATTATACATTGGACATAGTCTCCAGAGGTAGAGCTTCTTTTGGTTCGACAGTGCTCCAGCATATCCTTCCTTGAGGCCACCCGAGAGTAAAGTAGCTGGGGACTCTGACCCATTAGTGAGGAAGAATGAAAAGGACAACATCAGATTTAGAAGTCATGCACTCACCATAACTTGGCATGTTCTTCTTTTCACCATTGCAGTCATTACATTTGGGTAATCTGCTGGCAGGTTGCCCTCAGTCGGCCTGATTAACAAAATCTTGGGTCCTGCGTCGGTTGCTGTCCTTTCTTCCATGACGTCAGGTCATCAGGGGTATAAAACATGCAGCCGACACCATTACATCAGTACATCAGTCTTTCTTGCCGCATGGTGCTCGAAGCAGAAGCAGTTCGCAAGTGCCGGTCAGCCGACTCCTGAAATTTTCGTTTTCGAGTTTCAGAACCGAAGTCTTCAAATAAAAAGCTAAGTACCCAGTTGGGGAAACTTTTTCTTGCTCCTTACTGATGTCAGTAAAAGTTAATAATTGCATTACTTGTTGGAAGCAAATACCTCATAAGATTTTTCATTTGTACTGTATTCCTTGCCTAGGCCCTGACCACAATGTACCTTGCTGTCGGTTTTGTGCTAAATTTAATCTATGCACTATCAAATGTTGGTACATTTTTGCTTCTAAATATTTTGGCTCACTCTTTAATTATCCAGAAATGTCGTCTGTCAGCAATCCAACTACCGGAATACCTAAAAAATGCAAAGAAAAAGACAGAGACAGGCCGTTGAGGACCAAAACTGACGACAATGCTTCTCCTAAGCCAGTCGTCAGTTCGCCAGTACTCAGTGAGGTGCTTTTGCAGCCCATGATACCCACTTCTTCTGATTCCCAGGCTTCTACTGAGACCCATTCAGAGTCTGGTATGCCGCGGGATGCTTCAGTTATGGAACCCGCGGATGTCTCCACCTTAGATGGGTCCGGAGCCGCTGTGCAGGCACCGGCTTCTGAGGGTGTTTTTAGGCCTACAGATTTGTATATTAGACCAATGCCATCTTCAAAACTAAGGACAAAATCTAGAGAGAGACTAAGGGATTTTTTTCTTCTTCCTCAGCATAGGCCCTTGGCTATACCTCCTGTTCTAGACATTGTTGAAGATGTTTTTTTCAGAATCTGGTACGTCTCCTGATTCTCTGCCTCCAGCTCCTTGTAAGCCAGACAGATGCTACAGGGTTCCTGACTCCCACAAATTCCTTTTCAAAAATCCTATTGCAGATCCTGAAACAATTTCTCAGGGTCCCAAGGGTATTAAGGCTTCTACTGCTAAAACTCCTACCCCTTCTGATAGAGATTCCAGGGCGCTGGATAGATGGGTAAGAAGGTTTGCACTTCTGCAACCTTCGCAATCAGGGCTTTAAACTGTCAATTTCATATGCTTAAATATCAACAACATATCATGGGACTGCTTAAACAGAAAATTATGTTAATTTCTGAATGTGTGGAAAAGAAAGATTTACAGGATCTATTGCATTCAGCTGAACAAGTTGGAAAACATACTTTGCATTGTGGTTTTGATTCCTTGGAGGCCTCTTGCAGGGCTTCTGTAACTGGATATGTGCTAAGAAGGCATGCTTGGCTCAAAGAGCAAACTCTGCCCGATCATGTTAAAGCAAAATTGTTGGATGCTCCTTTACAACAGGACCGTTTCTTTGGTAATAAGGCTAAAGAAGTTTTAAAAAGGATGGAAGATAAAGCTAAATCTATGCAAACTGTGAAAAATTTCTTACAAGTGCAACCTCCAAGATTTAGTAGGCACTGGCCTACTAAGAACTGGTCCTTTCCAGTTCCTTCGAGAGCCACTCAAGTCAAACTCAGACATTACAAAGGATCCGGGTTTCAGTCACAAGGGACTTTTAGAACAAAACAATGGGGTGCCTCCTCCTCCTCCAAATCAGGAAGCAACAAGACGCCTCCCTATGGTAAGCAGTCTCAATGACTTCCCTTTACACTTACCAAGCACTTACCTTTTAGCCGCCCCTTTTGGCGGGGGGGGGGGGACTGGCAACTGGCACTTCATGCAAGAAACTGGCAACTTATAAACCAGGACAAATGGGTTTTAAATATAGTATCCCAGGGATACAGATTTCATTTCCACACGTTGCCAATCCCAAACGGATGACCAGACCTGCCCCAAATCAGAGGGCAGAGGCCCAGAAACAAGTACTGTCCCTCATGAACATGGAGGCTATTCAGCCAGTACCAGAAGAGGAAAAGGGACAAGGTTTCTATTCAAGACTTTTCCTAGTACCCAGAAAAGACAAATCATGGCGCCCAATTCTGGATTTATCTACTCTAAACACTTTCCTGGACATTCCAAAATTCAAGATGCTGACTCTTCAACAGTTACTTCCTATGCTAGGCAAAGATACCTGGTTGGCAACTCTAGACCTAAAATAGGCTTACCTGCATATCCCAATCAGGGATTCTTGCAGAAGATACCTCCACTTCAAAGCAGGCTACTTGCATTACCAGATTTTCATCGTATTTCACTGTTGCAGTCATTACAATTGGGTTATCATGCTGGCAGGCTACCCGCAGTCGGCCTGAGTTCCAAAGTCTAGGTCCGGTGTCTATTGCTGTCACCTCCTCCCTGATGTCAGAGCGCCAGGGGTATAAAAGATGCAGCCGACGCCATTTTCTTCAGTCTTTCTTGCCGCCTGGTGCCCGAAGCAAAAGCAGTTCGCAAGTTCCAGTCGGCCGACTCCTGAGATTTGCAAATTCGAATTTCAGATCCGAAGTCTTCATTAAAGCTAAGTACCCCATTGGGGAACATTTTTCTTGCTCCAGACCAATGTCAGAAAAAGTTAATAATTGTATTTTTTGTGGGAAGCAAATACTTCATAAGGATTTTCATTCTTACTGTATTCCTTGCCTAGGCCCTGACCACGACATTGCTAGTTGTCGGTTTTGTGTTGGATTTAACCAACGCACTATTAAGCGTCAGTACAATTTTGCATTTCATTATTTTGGCAGAAGATTTACCTATATAATGCCGTCAGAGCAACCGACTACCGGAGTTTATAAAAAGCACAAAGAAAAGGACGGGCACCCGAGGTCCAAAACCGACGATGAGGCTTCCGCTAGGCCCGTCACCGATTCTCAGTGAGGTGCTTTAGCAGCCCGTGATGCCTGCTACCTCAGAGCCACAGGCCGCTTCCGACTTCCACGTGGAGCCAAATAGGCCACTGGAAACTCAAGGTATTGGACACTCGGAAACTATTCCCTCAGATGGATCCGGAGCCGCTGAGCAGGCATCGGCTTCTGAGGGTGTTTTCAGGCCTACAGAGTTATATGTAAAACCAACTTCAGCTTCAAAGGCAAAGTCTAAAGCAGCTCTAAAGACAAAGAAACAAGTACACCATTCTCCTGGACAGGCCTCCATGCCTAAAAATAGATGCTTAAAATGGTCGAAGACCTAATTACTTTGATCAGGGGTTCCCATCCCCCTCCTGATAAAGAGGCCTAGGCAAGAGATAGATTATGCATCTTCAGATCAGGTTTCCATTTCCTCTGATTCCTCTTCTGACCAGGAATATTCTCTTCCTCCCTATGAGGATTCTGATGCTGAAGAATCTATCCCTTCAGTCTCCCCTCCTGAGGATTATTCTTTTGGGGAAACCCTACATACTATGAGGGAGCATTTCCACTGGGAGAGCCAAGATTACTCAGAATCCAAGAAAAGGCAAAGAGACTTCCTTTTATTGCCTCAACACAGGCC
The DNA here is from genome assembly GCF_019279795.1 of Protopterus annectens. Classification (NCBI taxonomy): domain Eukaryota; kingdom Metazoa; phylum Chordata; order Ceratodontiformes; family Protopteridae; genus Protopterus; species Protopterus annectens. The sequence goes on from NC_056733.1 coordinate 539,038,302, forward strand.
CCTTGCAATTCCTCCTGTTTTAGACGTTGTGGATGATGTATTTTCAGAGTCTGGACTGTCTCCTGACTCTTTGCCACCAGCTCCTGTTAAGCCAGGCAGATACTACAGGGGTCTTGATTCACATAAATTTCTTTACAAAAACCCTGCTGCAGACCCAGAAACAATCTCACAGGGTCCCAAAGGGGTCAAGGCATCCACTGCAAAAAACCCTATACCCTCTGATAGGGATTCAAGGGCCCTGGACAGATGGAGGAAAAAGATTTATACTTTTGCTACGGCTGTAAGAGCTTTAAATTGTCAATTTCATATGCTTAAATATCAGCAATATCTAATGTCACTGCTTAAACAAAAAATGTTGACAAATTCTGAATGTGCAGAAAACAAAGAAATGCAGGATTTATTGAATGCAGCTGAACAAATAGGAAAGCATACTTTGCAATGTGGTTTTGATTCTCTAGAGGCCTCTTGTAGGGCCGCTGTTACAGGTCCTATCATTAGGAGACACGCTTGGTTAAAAGAACAGAATCTGCCCAATCATTTTAAAGCAAAACTGTTAGATGCTCCATTACAACATGATACCTTGTTTGGTGTTAAAGCAGAAGAGGTTTTGAAGAAAATTGAGGACAAAGCTAAATCTATGCAAACAGTCAAGGATTTCTTACAAGTACAACCTCCCAGATTTAGCAGGAACTGGCCTGCAAAGAATTGGTTGGTCCTTTCCAGTGTCAGACAGGCCACAAAGAGGTAGATACAGACACCCCAGAGGCAGATCACAGCCCCAAGGCTCATACAGGCCTAAACAATGGGGGGCTTCAACCTCCAAAAGTGGAGAAGAAAAATCACAGCCACACAGAAAACAGTCTCAATGACTTTCCCCTGCCAGTACCAAGCACTTATCTTCTGACAGCTCTTTTTTTGGGGGGGGGGACTAGCACTTTTTGCTCAAAATTGGCATGTGATCACCCAGGACAAATGGGTCTTGCATATCATATCCCAGGGCTACAGGTTCCATTTTCACACCCTGCCGAAGCCAAACGGTATACCAGACCTGCCACGCAATCAGTGGGCAGAGGCACAAAAACAAGTTTTATCCCTCATGGACATGAGGGCCATTCAGCAAGTACCACAGCAAGAGCAGGGACAAGGATTTTATTCAAGGCTACTCTTGGTGCCCAGAAAGGACAAAACCTGGAGACCAGTACTGGACCTGTCTATCCTGAACACATTCCTGGACATTCCAAAATTCAAAATGTTAACTCTGCAGCAGCTTCTGCCCATGTTGGGCAAGAAGGCTTGGCTTGTGACTTTAGACCGAAGAGAGGCATACCTGCATGTCCCACTCAGACAATCATGCAGAAGTTACCTCAGATTTATAGCTGACTCAAAGGATTACCAATTCTCTGCACTGCCCTTTGGCTTATCTACTGCGCCCAGGGTCTTCACAAAGTGTCTGGCACCAGTAATTGCTTTTTGCAGACAGAGGAATTCAAATATATCCTTACTTGGACGACTGCCTTATTCAAGCAGAGAACAAGGACACTCTACTGCAGCATCTGGCGTTTGTTAAAACATTACTAGCAGGCCTAGGGTACATAGTAAACGAAAAGAAATAAAAACTCGTACCCTCTCAAGAGATAATATTCCTGGGTGCAAGCTTAAATACAACTGCCCAGATGGCTTGTCTCACACCAGACAAACACAGACAACTGACTACTTATTTCAAAATATTGGCAACAAAGACCCAGTTATCTGCAAGAAAAATTCTGCAGGCTTTGGGCTTCATGGTATCCTGCATTCTACTAATTCCATATGCAAGATTGCATATGAGGAAACTTCAATGATACCTAAAAAGTGTTTGGACTCAACATTGCCACAGCCTGGAAACAATAATTACCCTCATTCCCTGCCTGCAACAGGAGTTTTGTTGGTGGGCGAAGGCTTGTCACCAGAACAAGGGACAGCCATTCACTTTACCCCCAGCCAGGCAGACATTAACAACGGATGCATCAGATTATGCCTGGGGGCCCACATGGCAGGAAGATGTATTCAAGGAACATGGTCCGCAAACCAAATGCATCTACATATCAATCAAAAGGAGATGCTAGCTGTCCAGAATGCCCTGACATCCTTCAAGGACCTACTTCATCCGGGACAACTACTGATAAAGACAGACAACACCACGGTCATATGGTATATAAACAAGCAGGGAGGCACTCATTCTTACCCCCTTTGCAGACTAGCCATGACTCTGTGGAACACAGCTTTGACTTACCAAGTACATCTGCAGGCACAATTCCTGCCAGGAAAGATAAATACTCTGGCATACGAACTAAGCAGATACCTCATGGATCCCCACGAGTGGAAATTGGATCCACAAGTCTTCAGCATGATAACAAGGAAATGGGGATGTCTGGATATAGATCTGTTTGCCTCTCCTCACAACTACCAACTAAAACGATTCTGCAGAAGGACTCATCACAGACAAGCACGGAAAGTGGACGCCCCCTCTTTCAGCTGGAAAAGCTTAGCAGTATATGCCTTTCCTCCACTGCCTCTCCTCCCAAAGGTACTCCTAACGGTCAGACAAGAGAAGCCAAAGATGATACTGATTGCCCCAGACTGGCCCCACCAGCACTGGTACCCAGTCCTAAGGAACTTGTCTCAATGCCCGGCTTGGACCTTGCCTCCTCATCTACTATCCCAACAAAACAATCAGATCCTGCACAGCCAATTAAAGACCTTAAATCTGGCAACATGGTAGATAATGTAGTAATACAAAACGCGCCTCTCACTAAAGCTGTAATGGATGTCATTTTGGAGGCCAGAAGGCCTAGTACCAGAAAATCTTACGTTGGAAAATGGAATAGATTCTGTGCTTGGAACCAGGCACAAGGAATTGACACAGCTGTACCAAATATTCCTCAGATTTTGCAATTAACTGAGATGCTGGACAAAGGCCTATCTTTTTCATCAATCAAAATACATGCCTCTGCCATTTTGGCTCATTACAATACAGAACCACCAATCTTTTCTCATCCAGTACCTAGCCAAAAACTTAAGGCCTCCAAGGAGGTCACTAATACCTGCATGGGACCTCAGTTATGTTTTGGAAAAACTCACCCTGCCTCCTTGTGAGCCAGCCGCTACAGCTGATATAAAGTTTTTATCTTGGAAAACAGCTCTGCTCCTAGCAATAATCTCTGCAAGACGAGTCTCAGAGCTACAGGCACTCATGGCTATGGAACCTTTTATCATTTTTTATCCAGACAGGGTTTCTCTGAGGACAAAACCAACATTTATGCCTAAGGTAGTGTTCACTGTGGCCCTTAAGCAAACTGTTCATCTGCCTACTTTTTATCCAAACCCACAGAATAAGGGGGAGAGAATTCTGCATTCTTCTACCTGAACAGAACCAAAGCTTTCAGAAAGACAGTGCAACTACTAGTGGCATATGCTGCAGGATCACAAGGAAAGTCTATCTCAAAGCAGACTATTTCAAAGTGGATAGGCCACTGCATTCGTTTCTGCTATTCACAACATGGCAAGCCAGTGCCTAAGGGCATTAGGCAACATTCAACCAGAGCAGCAGCCACTTCAGCAGCCTTCCTCAGGGGAATACCAACCAAATACATTTTAGAGGCTGCTACCTGGAGTTCAGTGCACACCTTTACAAAGCACTATCATTTACCACTCTACTCTAAATCCAGGGCAGGCTTTGCCACTGCAGATGTCCTTCAAGGATGCATCTGCAGTCCTTACAAATGGGTTGTCCTGTCGTCAGGCAGCCCTTCGGTCGGCCGGATTCCAAAGTCTGGGTCTGGCCTCGGCTGGTGTCGCACTTCACCCGACGTCATAGCTGCAGTTATTCGGGTATAAAGGCATCAGCCGACGCCATTTTCCTCAGTCTTTCTTGCCGCGTGGCGCCCGAAGCAGAAGCTGTTCGCAAGTGCCGGTCGGTCAGATCCAGAGATTACTACTACCGAATACTACTTCGAAGACTTCTAAAAAGCTAAGTACCCCGTTGGGGACTCTTTCTTGCCTCAGCCGATGTCAGAGAAAGTGAATAACTGTTTATCTTGTGGGAAACAAATACCTCATAAAGATTTCCACTCCTACTGTATACATTGTTTAGGCCCAGACCACGACGTAGCAGCTTGTCTAGCCTGCGCTTCTTTTAACCGACGGACGCTTAGACGTCGGTCGGAGTTTGCTGAACAAATTTTCGGCTCTGATTTTGCCTATATTATGCCGTCGGATCCTCCGACAACGCAAATTTCCAAAAAACGAAAAGAAAAGGAATGGCACTCGCGGTCTCGGCCGAAACCGCGATTAAGCAAACCGCGAGTGTCTCGGTTTTGGCCGAAACCGAGCAAGCGGTTCTTTCTCCAGCCGAAACCATGCCTTCTACCGAGGCCTCCTCTAACCTGGTAGAATCTGCTTCTGAAATCCAGCCTTCTGTTGTGGTTTCTCAGGAATTATCAGACACAATTCCCCTGGATATTTCAACCCCTGCACGTGGAGCTGCTAGGCCTCCTGCAGCCATGTCTATCAAGGCCTTTGCCAGGGCTAAAGCAGCCAAAGCTTCCAAAACTGTGCCTGCCAAACCCCCCTCACACAGGCCCAGCACTAGCTCTCATATGCTATCTTTGGCTGAGGATTTAATTTCTTTAATTCGTGGATCCCAGCCTCATCCAGACAGGTCCTCTCTCCCACCTCCAGGAAAGAGACCTAGAGCAGAGCCCCCTGAACCAGTATCCACTGATGGTTCCTCTGATGAATCAGAACATACAGACCTTCCTGAGGCTTCTTATTCTCCTTACGAAGACTCTGATGCTGAAGAGTGCATTCCTTCAGCCTCTCCACCTGAGGAATTTTCCTTTGGGGAAACCTTGCATGCTATGAGGGAACAATTTCAGTGGCAGGGCCAAGATTTCTCAGACTCCAGAAAAAGGCTTAGAACCTTTCTACATTTGCCACAACATAGGCCTTTAGCTATACCTCCAGTTCTTTCTGTTGTAGATGATGCATTTAATGATGCTTGCACTGCTCCTGATTCATTACCTCCGGCTCCTGCTAAGCCCGATAGGTTCTACAGGGTCCCGGATACTCATCACCATTTATACAAGGCTCCTTTTGCAGATCCAGAGACCATCGCCCAGGGCCCTAAAGCTGTAGCTGCTACTTCTACTAAAATCCCCCTCCCCTCTTAAAGGGAATCCAGGTCCTTAGAGAGATGGGGTAAAAAAGTTTACACTTCTGCTACCTTGTCAGCTAGGGCTCTAAACTGCCAATTTCATATAATTCAATATCAAGAGTTTATGCTTGACCAGTTAACTAAAAAGCTTTCCTCTGAAGAATCTTTAGATAAAAAATATGTTCAGGAAATGGTACATAACATACAGCAGGTTAGTAACCATTCTTTAAAATGTGGCTATGATGCACTGGAGGCTTCCTTTAGATCAGCCATGACTGGCACAGTTATCAGGAGACATGCATGGTTGAAAGAACAGGCATTACCAGACCATGTCAAATCAAAGCTTTTGGATGCACCCATGGACAAGGTCAATTTATTTGGTTCCCCTGCTCAGCAGGTGCTAAAAAAGATGGAAGAGAAGGCAAAATCTGTACAAACGGTGAAAGATTTCTTACAGGTTCAACCTCCAAGGTTTAGCAGGAACTGGCCCTCCAAGAATTGGTCCTTTCCGGACTCCTCTAAGCCTCAGAGGGGCAGGAATAGGCGTTCAAGAGGCAGAAACCAATCCAGGGTGCCTACAGGGGACGCCAATGGCAAGGTAACAACCAGCGAGGCACGGACGCAGCCACCACCTCTACAACAACTCAATCACAGTGACTTGACGGTGGCACCGCCTACCAGGGAACAACTAGAAGCACCCTTAGGCGGAAAACTAACCTTATTCTCAAAAAACTGTCATTGCATCACAAGGGAAAAATGGATTTTGCAAACTATAGACCAAGGTTACAGGTTTCATTTCCATACTCTACCAGGGAAGAGAGGAATGCCAAACCTACCACCTACTCAAAGGACAGAAGCTCTAAAACAAATATTTCAGCTATTAAGAATGAGAGCTGTGGAAAAGGTACCATCTATGGAGCAAGGAAAGGGATTTTACTCCAGACTCTTCCTGGTACCTGTCCGCTTTAAACACATTCCTTATTGTTCCAAAATTCAAAATGCTGACCCTACAGCAGCTTCTTCCCATGCTGGGCAAGGAGTCTTGGCTGGTAACTCTAGTTCTCAAGGAGGCATACCTGCACGTCCCCATAAGACCAATTTGCAGAAGATACCTCAGATTTCTTGCAGGATCAGAGCATTATCAATTTTCAGCATTGCCCTTTGGCTTATCTACTGCGCCCAGAGTGTTCACGAAATGCCTGGCATCAGTAATTGCTCATTGCAGACTTCAGGGAATCCAAATTTATCCCTACCTGGACGACTGCCTGATTCAAGCGGACAACAAAAGCAAGCTAGCAGAAGACTTACAAAGAGTCATTTACCTGCTGCAAGCCTTGGGATATACAGTCAATATAAAAAAGTCAAGGCTGATTCCATCCCAAAGAATAACTTTGCTGGGTGCAGAGCTGGACACATCAAAACAAATGGCATTCCTAAATGCAGAAAAGAAAGAGCAACTACCTCTCCACTTCTTGGCATTAACAAAGCAGAACCACCTAACTGCAAGAAAAGTACTGCAAGCTCTAGGCTTCATGGCATCCTGCATAATTCTGGTCCCTCATGCCAGACTGCATATGAGAAAGCTACAGTGGTACCTAAGGAATTTGTGGTCCCAACACAAGCACAGCATAGAAACCAAATTCCCAATAATCCCATGCCTGAAACAAGAGTTCCTATGGTGGGCTCAGGCCTGCCAATCAAACACAGGATTGCCCTTCTGCAACAGCCAACCAAGCCAAACCATCACGACAGATGCCTCAGACCTCGGTTGGGGGGCACACATGCAGGGCAAGTGCATACAAGGCTTATGGACTCAAGACCAGCTGCGCCTACACATAAATCTAAAGGAAATGCTGGCAGTAAAATTAGCAATCCAGTCATTCAGACCATTTCTCCAAGGAGGTCAGTTGATGATAAGGACAGACAACACCACAGTTATGTGGTACATCAACAAACAGGGAGGCACCCATTCATATCCTCTATGCCGGCTGGCACTGGACCTATGGGATGTGGCCCTGAGCTACAACATTCAGTTACAAGCAATTTTTGTACCGGGAAAAGAAAACATTCTAGCAGACATATTAAGCAGAACAACCACAGATGCCCACGAATGGATGCTTCATCCGGACATCTTCAAAGCCATCACAAGGGAATGGGGATTACCACAAATAGACTTGTTTGCATCCCCATTCAATCACCAGCTAAAGAAATTCTGCACAAGGACGTACCACCCACTTGCTTGGAAGGTGGACTCCCTATCTTTCAGTTGGAAAACCTGACAGCATACGCATTTCCACCACTTCCTTTGATGCGCAAGGTGCTTCTGAAGATCAAAGAGGACCGTCCAAGGATCATTCTGATAGCTCCAGACTGGCCAAGACAACATTGGTACCCATTGCTGAGGAGCATGTCTCGGGAACAAATATGGACACTACCCCTGATCCCTTTATTGTTAACACAGAACAACTACAACATCCTGCATCCGAACCTGAAAACTCTGCAGCTAACTGCCTGGAACATTACATAACAGCAATTAACCCAAATTTATCCCAAAGGGTTAAAGACATAATCCTGGAGGCTCGCAGACCTTCAACAAGAAAGAATTATGCAGCAAAATGGAAAAGATATCTCATTTGGAGTACTGCAAAGGGAGAAGATGTGACTCTGGTAAACATGGCCAACATCTTGGAGTATTTGGCAGAGCTCTCCCACACAGGCCTGTCCTATTCTTCCATCAAGATACATGCATCAGCTATTTCAGCACAATACAGCTTGGATCCTTCTGTCTTCTCTCATCCCCTGCTCAGACAGTTTCTGAGAGGAATTAAAAATGTAAAACCTCCCAGGAAACCACCATTGCCAGCATGGGACTTGAACTTTGTGCTAGAAAAATTGACACTTCCTCCTTTTGAGCCAGCAGCAACAGCAGAATTACAATATTTATCCTGGAAGACTGCTTTCCTGCTGGCAGTAACTTCAGCAGGAAGGGTCTCTGAACTACAGGCATTAATGGCAGTGCAACCCTTCCTGATCTTCCATCAAGATAGAGTGTCCATGAGAACAAATCCTACATTTATGCCTAAGGTGGTATCCAGAGTGTCATTAAATCAGGCTATCCACCTACCTACATTCTTTCCAAACCCACAAAACAGGGGAGAAAGACTTTTGCATACCTTGGATGTACACAGACAGTTACGCTACTACCTGGACAGGACTAAGTCCAATAGAAAAACTGACCAGCTTCTGGTAGCATATGCCACAGGAAAGGAAGGAAAATCAATTTCAAAACAGACAGTCTCCAAATGGATAGGAAATTGCATTAGATTTTGTTACTCCTACCATGGAAAGAAACCTCCAGAGAACATCAGGCCTCCCTCCCCAAGGGCTACAGCCACTACCACTGCCTTCTTACGAGGAGTGGCTACCAAGGACATTATAGAGGCTGCTACTTGGACCTCCGTGCATACATTTGCCAAGCATTACAATTTACCTTTATACTCTAGATCCCGAGCAGGTTTTGCCACTGCTGTTTTGCAAGGGATCCTAGCTACACCATAATCACTACTCTTTCCTCCTCCCCTTGTTTAGCTATGGTATTCTACCCATTTGTAAGGACTGCAGATGCATCCTTGAAGGACATAATACAGTTTTGTACCTACCATAAATGTAGATGTCCGATAGGAATGCATCTGCAGTCAGGATTACCCCCACCTTCCCTCTGAGGTACTCCTAGTGTATTTGCCAGCCTTCAGCTAGCTTGGGGGGGATCTATTATGGTGTATTTGTTTGTATATATGTACATACATGCTTATTTTTTGTGTTTGCTCTCTACTATTTGGAATCATTGGCATTTATCCAAATTTAGCCTTCCAAGAGGGCACCTGGCATCTGGGGCAAGAAACACTGAGGAAAATGGCGTCGGCTGATGCCTTTATACCCGAATAACTACAGCTATGACGTCGGGTGAAGTGCGACACCAGCCGAGGCCAGACCCAGACTTTGGAATCCGGCCGACCGAAGGGCTGCCTGACGACAGGACAACCCATTTGTAAGGACTGCAGATGCATTCCTATCGGACATCTACATTTATGGTAGGTACAAAACTGTACTTTCTGCAGGGCCTCATAGCCACTCCTAATGCTATTTAGCTCCAGCCTCCCAACCTTAGCTTTGGGATTCAACCAAAGTGTAATGACTGCAACAGTGAAACACGAATAACATAGTACAGTTGTGTACACTTACCATAAATGTAGATGTTCGAGTGTATTAACTGTTGCAGTCCAGGTTACCCACCCACCATCCCCCATATCTTTGCTGCAGTTTATCTGCTCTTCTCCAACCTATACAACCCATGTGGTGTATTTGCTTGTAGATGAAGATATTATATATATTTTGGTGCATGCATGTTTCATTGGCATATTTTTAGCCTACCCTTTGGGGGGCACCTGACATCTGGGGCAAGAAAAACTGAAGAAAATGGCGTCGGCTCCATCTTTTATACACCTGGCGCACTGATGTCAGGGAGGAGGCGACAGCAACCAACGCCGGACCTAGACTTTGGAATTCAGGCCGACTGAGGGTAGCCTGAAAGCAGGATAACCCAAGTGTAATGACTGCAACAGTGAATACACTCAAACATCTACATTTATGATAAGTGTACACAACTGTACTATTCTTTGCCTGGAATCAGTCGCAAGGGATAAGCACATCAGTGCCCAATATTCCACAGAATTTACAATTCTTAACTGAGATGTTTCACAAGGGCCTGTCCTTTTCTTCCATAAAAATCCATGTCTCAGTCATTTCAGCTCATTATAGGTTCATAGGTTAGTACTAGGCTAACTACCCTTGTGGTCAATTTAAGCCTAGCCAGTTACCCCCTGTGAGAATCAAACCCTGCACCTTGTGTTTGTAAGGTAAACACCTTAACCATTATGCTAACCTCCCACCCTACAACACAGAACCTTCCCTCTTCTCTCATCCTCTGCTAAAGCAGTATCTCAGAGGGGCCAAAAACTTAAGACCACCCAGGAGAGCTCCACCATTGCCTGGGACCTCAGTTTTGTATTGGAAAAGCTCATTCTCCCTACTTTTGAGCCAGCTGCTACTGCAGATTTAAAATTTCTCTCCTGGAAACAGCTTTCCTTTTAGCAGTCACTTCAGCTAGAAGGACTTCCGAATAACAGGCTGTTATGGCAGTGGAGCATTTCATCATTTTCCATGCGGACAGAGTATCTCTCAGGACCAATCCATCCTTCATGCCTAAGGTGGTATCCAATGTGGCTCTTAATCAGACTATTCATTTGCCAACTTTCTTTCCCAATCAACAGAACAAGGGGGAGCGGATTCTGCATTCATTGGATGTACACAAACATTAGATTTTACTTAAACAGGACAAAATCTCAAAGAAAATCTTTACATCTACTGGTGGCATTTGCTGCAGGGGCAGAGGGAAATGCTCTTTCAAAGCAGACTATTTCCAAATGGATAAGCCATTGTATTTGTTTCTGCTATATGCACCATGGTAAAACTATCCCCCAGGGGATCAGATCTCATTCCACCAGGGCTGCATCTACTTCTACAGCCTTTCTTAGAGGTGTTCCTACCAGGGACATTCTAGAAGCTGCTACCTGGAGCTCAGTTCATACGTTCACCAAACATTACCATTTACCTTTCTTCTGCTGTCCTGCAGGGCCTTATAGCTGGTCCTAATGCTGTATAATTCCCTCCACCCAACCATAGCTTTGGGAATCTATCCAAATGTAATGACTGCAACAGTGAAACATGAAGAACATAGTACAGCTGTGTACACTTACCATAAATGTAGATGTTCGAGTGTATTCAGTGTTGCAGATGTCCTTCAAGGATGCATCTGCAGTCCTTACATATGGGTTGTCCTGCCTCAGGCAGCCCTTCGGTCGGCCGGATTCCAAAGTCTGGGTCCGGCATTGGCTGATGTCGCCCTTTCCCCGACGTCAGAGCGCCTGGGGTATAAAAGCGTCAGCCGACGCCATCTTCCTCAGTCTTTCTTGCCACGTGGTGCCCGAAGCAGAAGCAGTTCGCAAGTGCCGGTCGGCCAGCTCCTGTAACTTCAGCTACCGAAGACTTCAAAAGCTAAGTACCCCGTTGGGGACTCTTTCTTGCCTCAGCCGATGTCAGATCAAACGCTTAAAGTTAATAATTGCTTAACTTGTGGGAAACAAATACCTCATAAGGATTTCCATTCTTACTGCCTCCCCTGCCTAGGCCCAGACCACAACGTCTCGGCCTGTACAGCCTGTGCCTCCTTCAACCAACGCACACTTAGGCATCGGGCGGAGTTTGCAGAGGAATTTTTTGGGGCCAGTTACTGTTACAATATGCCGTCGGAGACTCCGACTTCTCATTTAACCAAAAAACGGAAGGACAAGGACCGACACACGCGGACCGTGGTTTCGGCTGAAACCACGCCTAGGCCTACCGCGAGTGTCTCGGTCTCGGCTGAAACAGAGTCGTTGGTACTTCCGACCGTCGAAACCGCACAACCGTCAACCTTGGCCCCGGAGGCCTCTTCTGAGTCGGTTGTAGAATTTCCCTCGGAAACCGGTGCTCCGGAAACATCCGACACCATTTCCCTAGACAAAACTACGCCAGCACGTGGAGCAGCCAGGCCTCCTGCATCCATGTCCATAAAGGCATTCACTAGGGCTAAAGCTGCTAAACAGCCAAAATCTCTGCTTCCCAAGGCTATTCCTCAGGGATCCACTACAGGTTCACAGATTTTAAGTTTAGCTGAGGACCTTATTTCCTTAATTAGGGGCTCTCAGCCTCATCCGGACAGGGGCTCTCAACCTCCTCTAGACAAAAGGCCCAGGGTTGAGCCCACTGACCCTCAGTCCTCTGATGAGGCCTCAGATGGCTCTGCTCTTTCTGACTACCAGGAGGAGGCCTTTACGGCCTACGAGGATTCTGATGCAGAGGAATCTATTCCCTCTGCATCCCCTCCTGAAGAGCTGTCCTTTGGGGAGACCCTTCACTCCATGAGAGAGCATTTCAAATGGCAGGGCCAGGAATTCTCTGATTCCAGGAAGAGATTAAGGACTTTTTTGCATTTACCTCAGCATAGACCTTTGGCTATTCCTCCTGTTTTGAATGTCATTGATGATGTGTACTCGAGTCTAGCATTACCCCTGACTCCCTTCCTCCGGCTCCTGTCAAACCCGATAGGTACTACAGGGTCCCAGACTCGCATCATTTCCTTTACAAGGCCCACTCTGCTGACCCAGAAACTATTTCCCAGGGCCCTAAAGGGGTTGCATCTGCCACTACTAAAAATCCACTCCCCTCTGAAAGGGAGTCCAGGGCTTTAGAGAGCTGGGGTAAAAAAGTGTATACTTCTTCTACTCTTTCTATGAGGGCATTAAATTGTCAATTCCATATGATACAGTACCAAGAGTATTTGTTAGATGAATTGCATAAAAAACTGTCTTCACCTGAACCCCTAGATCGCAAGTCACTTCAGGATCTGGTACATAACTCCCAACAGGTTAGCAACCATTTCTTGCAGTGTGGTTATGATGCATTGGAAGCTTCATGTAGGTCAGCAATGACAGGTGCAGTCATACGTAGGCATGCTTGGCTGAAGGAACAAACTCTGCCAGATCATGTTAAAGCAAAGCTTCTGGATGCGCCACTGGAAAAGGAAAAGTTATTTGGCTCCACTGCTCAGGAGGTCTTAAAGAAATTTGAGGAAAAGGCTAAATCTGTACAAACAGTCAAAGATTTTCTCCAGGTCCAACCACCAAGATTCAGCAGAAATTGGCCCTCTAAGAATTGGTCCTTTCCAGACACAGAGAGATTTCAAAGAGGCAAGAACAGGCGTGCCAGAGGTAGAGGGCAAGCTAGAGGCTCCTACAGAGGACGTCAATGGCAGCCTCCTAACCAGAGAGGTAGTGCAGGACCTACAACTGCTGCACAAGGACAGACTCAATGACTTTACCTTGACCCCGCCAACCAGGGCTCAATTGGAAGCACCTTTGGGAAAGCTATCTTTATTCTCAAAAAATTGGCACAGTATTACAAGGGACAAATGGACACTGCAAATAATAGACAAAGGATACAGATTCCATTTTCATACATTACCAAAAGAAAAGGCATGCCAAACCTGCCACCGAATCAAAGGGCAGAGGCTTTAAAACAAATTTCCAACCTATTGCAAATGAAAGCTATAGAAAAGGTTCCTCTCTCAGAACAAGGCCAAGGATTTTATTCCAGACTATTCCTTGTCCCAAGAAAAGAAAACAATGGAGGCCTATTCTCGACTTGTCCGCACTGAATACTTATCTCATTGTGCCAAAATTCAAAATGCTGACCCTACAGCAACTCCTTCCCATGCTGGGCAAGGGGTCTTGGCTGGTAACTCTAGACCTCAAGGAGGCATACCTGCATGTCCCTATCAGACAAAGTTGCAGAAGACACCTCAGATTTCTTGCAGGTTCAGAGCATTATCAATTCTCAGCATTGCCCTTTGGCTTATCTACTGCGCCCAGAGTATTCACAAAATGCCTGGCATCAGTAATTGCACACTGCAGACTTCAGGGGATTCAAATATACCCATATCTGGACGACTGCCTTATACAAGCGGACAGCTAACAAACTTTGGTAAAACTCTTGAATTATGCCATCCGCCTACTTCAGGCTTTGGGATATAGAGTCAACATTCACAAATCAAGACTTGTTCCATCCCAAAGGATAACTTTTCTTTGTGCGAAACTTGATACAACCACCCAAATGGCTTTTCTCACAGAAGAAAAACAAAGACAACTACCGGATTATTTCAAAAATCTGACAAAACAAACTCAGCTGACTGCAAGGAAAATCCTGCAGGCCCTGGGTTACATGGCATCTTGCATTCTTCTGATTCCACAAGCAAGGCTGCATATGAGGAAACTACAATGGTACCGAAGGAGTTTATGGTCTCAGCACAGTCACAGCCTAGAAGCTTTGATACCACTCATTCCATGCCTTCAAAAGGAATTTCTGTGGTGGGCTCAAGCAAGCCAGTCAAACAGGGGTCTGCCCTTCAGCAAACAAATAATCAGCCAAACCATTACAACGGACGCTTCAGACCATGGATGGGGAGCACACATGGAGGGCAGATGCGTTCAAGGACTATGGTCACAGAAGGAATTGCGCATACACATAAACCAAAAGGAAATGCTGGCGGTGATACATGCAATCGAGGCCTTCAAACATTTTCTGCATCAAGGCCACCTGCTTATAAGGACAGACAATACCACAGTTATGTGGTACATAAACAAGCAAGGAGGTACCCATTCCTACCCTCTTTGCAGGCTGGCAATGAGTCTTTGGGAACTTTCCCTAAAAATCAGTATAGAGCTGCAATCCCAGTTTGTGCCAGGAAAAGACAATATACTGGCGAACAGCCTAAGCAGAAATATCATGGATCCACACGAATGGATGCTGCACCCAGACATCTTCCTTCAGATAACACAATCATGGGGGAGGCCGGACATAGATCTTTTTGCCTCCCACCACAACCATCAGCTGAAGAAATTCTGCTCAAGGACATACCACCCACAATCATGGAAAGTGGACGCCCTCTCTTTCAGCTGGAATACTCTAACAGTGTATGTATTCCCGCCTCTTCCATTAATGACCAAGGTCTTACTGAAGATCAGGACAGAGCAGCCAAAAGTGATTCTGATAGCTCCGGACTGACCCAGACAGCACTGGTACCCACTGTTAAGGAACATGTCACGCACTAAACCGTGGCCTCTACCACAATGGCCACTTCTTCTGACACAACACAATTACAAAACTCTGCACTCCAGCCTGAAAACCTTGCAGCTGACAGCATGGAGAATACCTTGACTCCTCACCAGGATAAGCTATCCAAGGCAGTGAAGGACATCATCATGGAAGCTCGCCGGCCTTCCACA
Organism: Protopterus annectens; assembly: GCF_019279795.1. Lineage (NCBI taxonomy): Eukaryota > Metazoa > Chordata > Ceratodontiformes > Protopteridae > Protopterus > Protopterus annectens. The sequence goes on from NC_056733.1 coordinate 539,053,437, forward strand.
AGGAAGGCATATTCAGCAAAATGGAAAAGATTTCGCACTTGGAGCACCACAAAGGGCCTAGATGCGACAGTGATGAACATGGCACATATCCTGGAATACTTGGCAGAAATGCTCCACAATGGCCTTTCTTACTCTTCCATAAAAATTCATGCTTCAGCAATTTCAGCAGAATACAATACTGATCCACCTGTCTTCTCTCATCCTCTCTTAAGGCAGTTTCTAAGGGGAATTAGAAACATCAATCCTCCAAGGAAACCACCAGTGCCTACATGGGACTTTAACTTCATGTTGGAAAAATTAACTCTACCTCCCTTTGAACCAGCAGCATCTTCAGAACTACAGTTCCTGTCTTGGAAGACTGCCTTCCTTCTGGCCATAACCTCAGCAAGAAGAGTATCTGAGTTGCAGGCCCTCATGGCAGTACAACCATTTCTTATTTTTCATCAGGACAGAGTCTCATTGAGAACCAATCCTTCATTCATGCCAAAGGTGGTATCCAGGGTCTCACTGAACCAAGCTATTCACTTGCCTACCTTCTTTCCAAATCCACAAAACAAAGGGGAGAAACTTCTGCATACCCTGGACATTCACAGACAGTTGCATTACTACTTGGACAGAACTAAGACTTACAGAAAAACTGACCAGCTTTTTGTAGCATATGCTGCTGGTGTACAAGGAAAAGCAATTTCCAAACAGACAATTTCAAAATGGATAGGGAATTGCATTCGATTCTGTTACTCTTTTCATGGCAAAACTGTGCCAGCTAACATTAGACCTCATTCCGCCAGAGCCACAGCCACCTCCACAGCCTTCTTAAGAGGGGTGACTACCAAGGACATTTTAGAAGCTGCTACATGGAGCTCCGTGCATACTTTTTCCAAGCATTACAACTTGCCCTTACATTCCAGATCCAGAGCAGGCTTTGCTATGGCAGTCCTGCAGGGCATTTTAGCTACACCATCCCTTTCTTAGATCCTACCACCCCCAGCTTGGCTATGGTATTCTACCCATATGTAAGGACTGCAGATGCATCCTTGAAGGACATAGTACAGTTTTGTACCTACCATAAATGTAGATGTCCGATAGGTATGCATCTGCAGTCAGGTTTACCCTCCCTCCTTCCCCTCTGTGGTATTCCCTGGGTACTTATCCCTCTTATAGCTAGCTGGGGTTATCTATTATGGTGTATTTGTTTTATATTACTGTGCATGTTTGGAATTTTTTGCATCTCTCCAAATTTAGCCTTCCTTAGAGGGCACCTGGCATCTGGGGCAAGAAAAACTGAGGAAGATGGCGTCGGCTGACGCTTTTATACCCCAGGCGCTCTGACGTCGGGGAAAGGGCGACATCAGCCGACACCGGACCCAGACTTTGGAATCCGGCTGACCGAAGGGCTGCCTGAGGGCAGGACAACCCATATGTAAGGACTGCAGATGCATACCTATCGGACATCTACATTTATGGTAGGTACAAAACTGTACTTTCTGGTTACCCTCCCTCCAGCCCCCTATTTTTCTCTCGCTATACCTCGACATTCTTTCACTGTGCTTAAAAAAGCCCTTTTGGTGTATTTGCTTTTGGGATTAGAGGTATATTTTTTGTGTTTTTAATTTTATTTGCTCCCCATTTGGGGGGCACCTGACATCTGGGACAAGGAAAACTGATGTAATGGCGTTGGCTGCATGTTTTATACCCCTGACGTCGTGGAAGAAGGGACAGCAACCGACGCAGGACCCAAGACTTTGTTAATCAGGCCGACTGAGGGCATCCTGCCAGCAGATTACCCAAATGTAATGACTGCAACAGTGAATACACTCGAACATATACATTTATGGTAAGTGGGCAACCTGCCAGCAGATTACCCAAATGTAATGACTGCAACAGTGAATGTACTCTAACATCTACATTTATGGTAAGTGTACACAACTTTATTATCTGTGTTGTCCTTTTTCATTCTTTCTTACCATTCCCCCAGCCATCTCCCAGCCTATTGGCTCCTAGAGCACCTATTGGATTTATAGGAACCATTATGTTCCTGGTTTGAGCTCTCATTTCTTTCTGTTTGTACTGTTTTTTTTTATCCGGTAGGCAATAAAGCAGCAGACTCAATCTGCGGAAGCTGTAGAGAGTGTAGGGCATTATGGTTAGAGGGAGGAACTCGAGACTAGGATCCAAGTCTGAAAAATGCATCAGAGTTAGGCCAGAGGGTCGGATCCATAACCCAGTAGTGAGGAAGAATGAAAATGGACAGTACAGATGCCAAGTTATGGTAAGTACATAACTTCTAAAGCCCCCTTGTGCCACCCTACCAGATGGACTGCTCTACAGCAGAAATCACAAATAAGCCCTCCATTAGGTCCCACTAGACCAGATAAGATTTAGAGTCTACTCCAGGTTCTTTTTAGTTTCAGAAAAAGGTAGGGGGTCTAAGGCCAGATTGGGACCTTAGTCATTTAAATTAGTTTTTGAAGCTGACAAAATTTTGGATGGCCACATTTCAGTCCACCCTAACACTACTCAGGAAGGACAATTGAATGTACTCAATAGAGCTCCAAACCGCTTATGTCAAGGTAAACAAGTAATCAGGGAGATTTCCCCCATTTCAGGCTGAGAGCCAATCATTTTCAATTCAGAGCTCTGGCCTTTGATCTCACTACAGCCCCGGGTGTTCAACAAATGCATGGCAGCAGCTTCATCTTATCTCAAGCTGCAAGGATTCCATATTTTTCATTATCTGGATAATTGGCTTCTCACCGCTTTGATCAAAAACCTACTCATAGAAAGGAGGACACTTTACTCCAGTTAATTTATAGATTGAGTGTAGCAATCAACATTCTAAAAAGTCCGCTAAATCCCAGTCAGTCACTGGAATTTATAGGAACAGACACACAAAATCAAATACCTGACTTACCATATTCCAGGATTCTTTCTCTTTGGAAAGTAGCAAATCTGGTATTGTCACACTCCTAACACGATTGGTTCTAAAAGAACTAATACGTCTTATGGCTTTGATCACCCTGGTTCCCTTCTCGTTTTCACACAAAATTCTTTCAGTGTAGTCCATCAGTTCAGTAGTCACAGCTACATCATCCATTGAGTACACCCATCAGACTAACTCCATCATGCAGAACTCATCAGATGACTGGTATCTTCCCCAGTGCTCTTCAAAATGCTGTCCATTCTGTCTTCCATCTCCAGCAGCTGTGATCAGCAAAGATGCTTCCTTTTTAGAATGGTGGTGGGGCATTATGAAGGGAAGACTGTTTAAGGTACCTGGGTTTCATGACATTTTGACTGTCTACCAGATGGTGTGATCTCCATTCATGCAGACAATTTGTCAGTAATTTTGTACATCCAACAAACAAGGGAGAACCATATCATATCCTCTATGTTGAGAAGCCATGAGGGTTTGGCAGTGGGTGATGTCTTACCATAGATTTTTTTTTTGTAACAGTGTGCATCCCGGACACTTCCAGTGTGCTAGTGGACAAACTAAGCAGAAATATTCTTCTGCTTTACAAGTGGTTCCTCAATCAGTCTGTCGCGAACAAACTTTTTTGTCCCTGGGACCAACCTTGCTGCGACCTGTTCGCATCTCACCTCAACAACAAGTAAAACAGTTACTTTGCAGTTAACCCTCTTCATGGTCAGTCACCAAGGGACTCTGTCCACAATTGACCCCTGGGCCTTCTATATGTCTTTCCCCATTTCCCTTGATCGCAAAGTTCATTCAGAAAGCCAAGAGGTGCAAGACAAAATAGTGTCCTATTCCCTTCTTCCCCTTTCCAGATTGTCGCCTATGGTACCTCAAGGAGTGGGTGATACTTTTGGAGTCTTGCAAATATCAACTTCATCTGGTTGGCTTTTTTTCCTATATTAGATACCTTTATACTAGGCTAAGTTCAAGTCTAGATGTCCTTCAAGAATGCAACTGCAGTCATAACATATGGGTTGTCCTGCCTCAGTCAGCCCTCGGTCGGCCGGATTCCAAAGTCTGGGTCCGACGTTGGCTGATGTCGCATTTCTCTCCGACGTCAGAGCGGCTGGAGTACATAAGCATCAGCCGACGCCATCTTCTTCAGTCTTTCTTGCCACGCGGTGCCCGAAGCAGAAGCAGTTCGCAAGTGCCGGTCGGTCAGCTCCTGTATTCTTCGAAACCGAAGTCATCAAAAAAGCTAAGTACCCTGTTGGGGACCTTTTCTTGCCTCAGCCGATGTCAGAAATTACTGAAAAAGTAAATAATTGTTTGTCTTGTGGTAAACAAATACCTCATAAGGATTTCCACTCTTGCTGCCTTCCTTGCCTTGGCCCAGATCACGAAGTCTCGGCCTGTGCCGCCTGTGCTCGCTTCAATAAGCGCACTCTCAGGCGCTGGGCGGAGTTCGCTGAAGACTTTTTCGGCGAAAAATTCGATTATACAATGCCGTCGGAACTACCGACATCGCAGACTCCTAAGAAACGAAAAGACCGGGACCGACATCCTCGGCCCGCGTCTTCCACCGACACCACGCCAAAACCAACCGTGAGTGCCCCGGTTCCCTCTGAGGCGGTTATATCACCGCTCCGAACCGAAGACACCGCATTACCGATACCGGAGACCACACCGACGCCAGTTATTGATTTTCCTCCTGATACTGAAACCGAGGAAATGCCCGAGACCATTGCTGTTGATAAGGTCACTCCTGCATGTGGAGCTGCTAGGCCTCCCATGTCCATGTCTATCAAGGCCTACACACGTGCTAAGGCAGCCAGCAAGTCAAAGCACCTTACTGCTAAAGCCTTACCTCAGTCTACTCCTGAAACACAAATCATGACTATGGCCGCAGACTTAATTTCCATGATCAGAGGTTCCCAGGCCCATCCTGAGAGAGGATCCCAGCCTCCTCCTGATAAGAGGCCCAGGGTTGAACCCTCTGACCCTCTCCCTTCAGATGAAGATTCTGAGGACTCTGTTCACTCCGAAAGCCAGGAAGAGCCCTTCCAGACCTATGAGGACTCAGATGCAGAGGACTCCATCCCCTCGGCCTCTCCTCCTGAGGATATTTCTTTTGGGGAAGTTCTGCATTCCATGAGGGAACATTTTAAGTGGCAAGGCCAGGAATATTCTGATTCCAGAAAGCGCCTTCGAACCTTCCTTAAAAAGCCCCAACACAGACCCTTAGCTAGACCTCCTGTGCTTGATGTTTTGGATTATCTATACTCTGACTCCAGTGTTACCCCTGATACTCTTCCTCCTGCTCCTGTCAAGCCTGACCGATACTATAGGGTCCCAGAAACCCATTCTCATTTTTTAGGGCCCATGTTGTTGATTTAGAAACAATTTCACAGGGACCGAAAGGGGTTTCAGCTACCACCTCCAAAAATCCTTTGCCTTCCAACAGGGAAGCTAGGTCATTAGAGAGATGGGGGAAGAAGGTTTACACCTCCACTACTTTATCTATGAGAGCTCTCAATTGTCTCTTTCATATGTTTCAATATCAGGATTACCTGTTAGATGATTTACAGAAAACATTGACCTCTCCTGAACCTTTAGATAGGAAGTCTTTGCAGGAGGCTGTACATAATTCTCAGCAAGTTAGCAATCACTTCCTTCAGTGTGGATATGATGCATTGGAAGCTTCATGTAGGGCAGCTATGACAGGGCGGTCATTCGTAGACATGCATGGTTAAAAGAACAACCTTTACCAGATCATGTTAAGGCAAAACTTCTTGATGCACCCTTGGAAAAGAACAAGCTTTTTGGTGCTAATGCTAAAGATGTGTTAAAGTCCATTGAGGAAAAAGCCAAGTCAGTTCAGACAGTCAAAGATTTCCTCCAGGTTCAGCCACCCAGATTCAGCAGGAATTGGCCTTCTAAAACTGGTCCTTTCCTAATCCTGAAAGATTTCAAAGGGGCAAAACAGGCGTGCCGAGGAAGAGGACAATACAGAGGTTCCTACAGGGGACGACAATGGCAACCAGCAAACCAAAGAAGTGACACAGGGGTTTCTCCTGCCCCACAGGGACAATCTCAATGACTTTCCTCTAGTTCCGCTGACCAAGGAGCAAGCAGATGCTCCTTTGGGCGGAAAATTATCTCTGTTTTCAGACAATTGGCACAGACTGACAAAGGACAAATGGATTTTGGACATTATAAACCACGGTTACAGGTTCCACTTTCATACCTTGCCAAGAAAACAAGGCATGCCAAACCTACCACAAAACCAGAGGGCAGAGGCTATCGAGCAAATTTCTCTGCTTGCTCAGATCAAAGCAATAGAAAAAGTTCCACAACAAGAACAAGGCCAGGGGTTTTATTCAAGACTGTTCCTTGTTCCAAGAAAAGAAACTCAATGGAGACCAATACTGGATTTGTCCGCATTAAACACTTTTCTCATAGTACCAAAGTTCAAAATGCTGACTCTACAGCAACTCCTTCCCATGCTGGGCAAGGGGTCTTGGCTGATTACTCTGGACCTCAAGGAGGCATACCTGCATGTCCCTATCAGACACAGCTGCAGAAGATACCTCAGATTTCTTGCAGGGCCAGAGCATTATCAATTCTCAGCATTGCCATTTGGCTTATCTACTGCGCTCAGAGTATTCACGAAATGCCTGGCTTCAGTAATTGCTCATTGCAGGCTCCAGGGGATTCAAATTTACCCGTACCTGGACGACTGCCTCATACAAGCGGACGACAAACTGATTTTGACAAAAAACTTGAATTATGTCATATAATTGCTACAGGCTCTGGGATACACAGTCAACTTCCAAAAGTCAAGACTTCAGCCATCCCAGCAAATAACCTTCTTAGGAGCCAAACTAGACACAGCCTCTCAAATGGCTTATCTGACAGAAGACAAGCAAAAGAAGTTAACTCATTACTTCAAAGGTTTAGCAAAGCTCACCCAGATGACTGCAAGGAGATTCCTACAGGCCCTGGGTTACATGGCATCCTGCATTCTCCTGGTTCCATTAGCAAGACTACACATGAGAAAGCTTCAATGGTATCTAAAAAGCTTATGGTCTTAACACAGCAACAACCTAGAGGCAACCATACCGCTCATTCCATGCCTTCAAAAGGAATTTCTATGGTGGGCCTCTGTAAGCTAGTCAAACACAGGTATGTCATTCAAAAAACCTCAGATAACACAGACCATGACCACAGACGCCTCAGACCTTGGATGGGGAGCGCACATGGAGGGCAGATGTATTCAAGGACAATGGTCTCCAAAGGAAACACATCTGCATGTCAACCAAAAAGAAATGCTGGCAGTAATGCATGCCATCGAGGCCTTTGGACAACAACTTCAACAAGGCCACCTGCTAATACGGACAGACAACACCACTGTGATGTGGTACATAAACAAGCAGGGGGGCACCCATTCTTACCCCCTTTGCAGACTGACAATGAATCTTTGGGAAAAAATCACTGAGCCTAAACATACAGTTGCAATCCCAGTTTGTTCCAGGCAAAGACAATGTGCTGGCGGACAGTCTAAGCAGGAATTTCCTAGACCCCCATGAATGGAGGTTACATCCAGAAGTCTTCATACGACTCACCTCGACATGGGGCAGGCCAGAAGTAGACCTATTTGCCTCCCACCTCAATCATCATCTACAAAAGTTCTGTTCAAGGACATATCATCCACAAGCATGGAAAATAGATGCTCTCTCATTCAACTGGAACTTCCTAAAAATCTATGCATTCCCACCTCTGCCACTGATGACCACAGTATTACTAAAGATCAAAGCAGAGCAGCCCAAGGGGATCCTAATAGCTCCAGACTGGCCAAGACAACACTGGTACCCACTACTACGGAGCATATGTCACAACAAAAAGTGGGCCCTTCCCCAATGGCCCCAACTTTTGACTCAACACAACTTCAAGACAGTTCATCCCAACATCCAGATGCTACAGCTAACAGCTTGGGAGATCCCATGAATAACCTCAATCTATCTCTCTCCAAGGAAGTTCAGCAGATTCTAACAGAAGCCCGGAGACCATCCACCAGAAAGGTTTACTCAGCCAAATGGAAGAGATTCAGCATTTGGAATACCAGTAAGGGTCATGATGCATCATTATTGAACATTCCACTCATTCTGGAATATTTGGCAGATATGCTACAGAATGGACTCTCATATTCTTCCATAAAAATACATGCTTCAGCTATTTCAGCTAGATACAACACTGATCCACCTGTGTTTTCACATCCTTTGTTAAGGCAATTCCTTAGGGGAATCAAGAATATAAAGCCCCCAAGAAAGGCACCAGTACCAGCTTGGGACCTCAACTTTGTCCTAGAAAAACTGACTCTACCTCCCTTTGAGCCAGCAGCTTCTGTGGACTTACAATTTCTCTCATGGAAGACAGCTTTCCTGTTGGCAATTACCTCAGCAAGAAGAGTTTCGGAATTACAGGCCCTAATGGCAATACCACCATTCATAACCTTTCACAGAGACAGGGTCTCCTTACGAACCAACCCTACATTTCTGCCAAAAGTGGTATCTAGGGTTTCTTTAAATCAAGCAATTCACCTACCTACTTTCTTTCCCAATCCTGAGAACAAAGGGGAAAGACTGCTGCATACCTTGGACATTCACAGACAACTTCGCTACTACCTGGACAGAACCAAGACCAGTAGGAAGTCTGATCAGCTTTTTGTAGCTTACGCCCCTGGAGTACAAGGAAAAGCAATTTCCAAACAGACTATTTCAAAATGGATTGGACATTGCATCAGATTCTGTTATTCCTTCCATGGAAAGAGTGTGCCAGCCAATGTCAGACCACACTCCACCAGAGCTACAGCCACCTCTACAGCATTCTTAAGAGGGGTGCCTACAAAAGACATTCTAGAAGCTGCTACATGGAGCTCCGTGCATACATTTTCCAAACACTACAACCTCCCTTTATATTCCAGATCCAGAGCAGGCTTTGCTTCGGCAGTCCTGCAGGGATTGATAGCTACACCATCCTTTTCTTAGAGCATTCCACCTCCCCAGCTAAGCTATGGTATTCAACCCATATGTTATGACTGCAGTTGCATTCTTGAATGACATAGTACAGTTTTGTACCTACCATAAATGTAGATGTCCGATAGATATGCAACTGCAGTCGGGTTTCCCTCCCTCCTTCCCCTCTATGCCTTGGGTCCACTCCTCTCCCTGTTATCCTTAGCTGGGGATATCTGTTATGGTGTATCTGTTTATTGCTTATTTATTTGTCTGGAAACCTGCTTTTGTCTTCCAATTTGATTACAGCCTTCCTTGGAGGGCACCTGGCATCTGGGGCAAGAAACACTGAAGAAGATGGCGTCGGCTGATGCTTATGTACTCCAGCCGCTCTGACGTCGGAGAGAAATGCGACATCAGCCGACGTCGGACCCAGACTTTGGAATCCGGCCGACCGAGGGCTGCCTGAGGCAGGACAACCCATATGTTATGACTGCAGTTGCATATCTATCGGACATCTACATTTATGGTAGGTACAAAACTGTACTTTTCCAGTGCCATACCTTAGATTAGTGGGCAAACTCGATCTGAGATATTCAAGGAGAAGCCGATAGGGATTATGGGTAGAGGAGGAGTCAGACCCCTAGATCCATGTGTTTGGAGTGCCGCAAATGGATCTGTGTTGGATCCAAAACCCACCTGTTGAACCAGATGAAAATAAGACAGCACAGATCAATCATTATGGTGAGTCCATAACTTTCTTTTTTTGCTGCAGTTTTTTTTTTTTTAAATAATGATGGGATTAATGCCAGTCTCTTTCATGTTCACCCTTGGGTCTTCTGAGAATGGCAGTAATTTTATTTTCTGTTTCTCTTACAGATGATGAAAGTGACTCTGAAGCAGAAGAGGAGCAGACAACAGTAAGTACTATATAATGTCCATATTTTGTTGCCAAAGGTTTTTAATGACTTCCCTCATTTTATACAGTTTAACAGATCAGATAGTCAGGATGTTTTCACAGATTACAAATCCTCTGAGCTTAGGTGAAATTCTTTCCCTATAAAAAGAAAGGAAATGCAAAATGTTTGCACTGATTAAAAAAGGAGGGGAGACATCGGTTTACAGGTTTTCTGTATTTTATGAGAAAGACTTTGCATTTAACTCTGTTGCTCATCCTACTAGCTAAATGGATATTTGAATGCCACATGCAGGCCAGTGCCATATTATAAAAGGAAAAACTGCAACTACAACCATAAGTGACCCACACTCACTCTGCAGTTTGAGAGACTTGTGGTCATGGTAGTGGAGGATATGGTGAGGCGGCACAAAATGCACTTGGCTGTAATCCCTCAGAGGAGAGGCAGCATTATAGTGGGTATCTTGGGGTGTGCTTTTGGCTTATTGAGCCACCACCTTCTGTATCCCTTATTAATGAGTGTGCACTGCAGGAGGAGGGCATTTTGAGTCCTCACTATGATGCTGTTAGGCCCATCTCCATACCCTGGGGTAGGATTAGTGACTTAGAGTGTCAAGTTGCCGACAAGAGCCACACTTCCTAAAGTCTGCCTGAATGATGGCTCCTGCTTCTTTGGACTACCCTCACCCTACCATATCTGGGGACTCCCCACTGCTAGGAAGTAAATTGACTGAAATAGAGTGGGGGGAGAGGCTTGATAGCTGGCAGACAGAGGGAAGGAAACCACCGTGAAAAAAAAAGTGATGTATGTACCACCAAACTGTGTAGACTACAGATAACAAGTGGGTTGTCCATATCACACAAGACTGCACTAAACCTATCACACAAACAGATCAAACTAAATAGGAAAACCTATATATGCTGACGCTCTGAAGAGTAACTTACCTAAAAAAGACTTCTAAATGTAGTCTAAGAAACATGCCATCAGCAGCCTTACAAACATACAACACAGGCAGCACCCACAGTGAAACATGCATGAGATATCTTGTCTCAGTCTTAAGGCAAACCTCCACACAATCAGTCATCTTAATAACAGGTAACTCCATTGTGAAACATGCTGATGCACCACTCACCAGGCTGTGCAAGGAGAGGGCAACAGTCAGTTGCTTATTTGCCAGGATTTGCCACATGACTCAGGCGCTCAAGTCTTTGTACCACAAGTGGAAACATAAAACAGTCTTTGTACACGTGGGTGTAAAGTACATGAGACGTAACCTTCCTGGACTATATGAAGTTATATGTGGTGGAGCTCTCAGAAAATGTGGCTGAGGCAAGTATGAACCTAGCCTTCAGCAGCATTTTACTATCACCCAAGAATGATGCCACAATTCAAACAAAAGATTAACATCAACAATTAGTTTAGCTTCTAGTGTCATACAGAGATGGTCCAGTATATATCAGCCGGAAAGGAGATGGTAGATGATCTTAACTGCTTTGTCGAGTGAGAGCCTGCACCTATCCCCCAGTACTTTCCTGATGTTCATCGTGTTTCACTGTTGCAGTCATCACTGTAGGGTTCTTCCTGCCAGCAGGCAGCCCTCGGTCGGTCAGAATCCCAAAGTCTGGGTCCGGCGTTGGCTGTTCAATCATACTTCCTGATGTCAGAGAACCAGGAGTACAAAGCTGCCAGCCAACGCCATGTTCTCCTGTCTTTCTTGCCGTGCAGTGGAAGCAGTTCGCAAGTGCCGGTTGGCTGACTCCTGATATTTTTTCGTGCTTCATTCTGAAGACTTTCTTCTTCTACTCAAAGCTAAGTACCCCGTTGGGGAAACTTTTTTCTTGCTCCAGTCCGATGTCAGAAAAAGTTAATAATTGTATTTCTTGCGGGAAGCAAATACCTCATAAGGATTTCCACTCTTACTGTATTCCTTGTTTAGGCCCTGACCACGACGTAGCTAGTTCTCGTTTTTTTGCTAGAGTTAACCAACGTACTATTAAGCGGAGGTACGATTTTGCTTTTCACTACTTTGGCAGGCGATTTAATTACAATATGTTGTCGGACACGCTTCCGACTACCGGAGTTCACAAACGACGCAAGGATAAGGGCAGGCCTCCGAGGTCCAAATCAGATGACGGTTTACAAGCAGAGCCAGCTACAGGTTTGGCCGTCGTCAGTGAGGCGCTTTTGCAGCCCCTGTCGTCGGCCATTTCAGAACAGATTGCCGAAACAGACTCCCACGAGGAGCCAACTAGGCCTTTGAGTACTCCAGCTGCAGGACCTTCGGACAATGCTCCCTCGGATGGGTCCGGAGCCGCTGTGCAGGTACCAGCTTCCAATGGGGTTTTTAGGCCTACACAGCTTCTGATAAAGGCAAAGACAAAGGCGAAGACTCCTTCTAAATCAAAGACTCCAGCCCAGGCCTCTTCTGATCCGGGACCCAAATCTCAGAAACAGATGCTTAAAATGGCAGAGGACTTACTAACCATGATTAGGGGTTCACATCCCCCTCCAGACAAAAGGCCAAGGCAAGAATTGGATTATGAATCCTCTGATCAGGCATCTATTTCTTCAGTGTCTTCCTCTGAACAGGAATATACTTTCCCTCCTTATGAGGATTCTGATGCTGAGGAATCCATTCCCTCAGCTTCTCCCCCTGAGGATTTTTCTTTTGGGGAAACTTTACATGACATGAGGGAACATTTTCACTGGAAAGGACAGGAGTATTCTGAATCTAAGAGAAGGCTTAGGGATTTCCTTCTTCTTCCCCAACACAGACCCCTGGCTATTCCTCCTATTTTAGATATTGTGGATGATGTCCTTTCTGAGGCTAATTTAACTCCTGACTCCTTTCCTCCAGCCCCTGCTAAGCCTGACAGATATTACAGGGTCCCTGACTCCCACCAGTTCCTTTACAAAAATCCTGCTGCTGATCCAGAAACCATTTCTCAGGGTCCTAAGGGTGTTAAGGCCGCCTCTGCTAAAAACCCTATTCCGTCAGATAAGGATTCTAGAGCTTTGGAAAGATGGGGCAAAAAAGTGTACACTTCTACTACTTTATCCATTAGGGCTTTAAATTGTCAATTTCATATGCTAAAATATCAGCAATTTCTTATGTCTGTTATGAAACAAAAGCTAGGCACCATTTCTGCATGTGCAGATAATAAGGACTTACACGATTTGATGCATGCTACTGAGCAAGTGGGGAAGCATGGCTTACACTGTGGTTTTGATGCCTTGGAGGCTTCATGCAGGGCGGCTGCCACTGGCACAGTCATTAGAAGGCATGCTTGGTTAAAGGAACAAAACTTGCCTGATCAAGTTAAAGCAAAGTTACTGAATGCTCCTGTTCAGCATAATGTTTTGTTTGGGTCTAAGGCTGAAGAGGTGATAAAGAAGATGGAGGATAAGGCAAAATCCATGCAAATGGTTAAGGGTTTCTTACAAGTTCAGCCCCCAAGATTTAGCAGAAATTGGACAACTAAAAATTTGTCCTTTCCCAGCTCGGACAGGCCTCAGGGGGTAGATATAGGCGCTCCAGAGGGAGGCCCCAAGCAAAGACCTTTTACAGACCTAGACAGTGGAGTGGTTCCACCCCCAGGGGTGGAGAGGACAGACCTCAATCTTATAGAAAACAGGCTCAATGACTCCCCCTGCATGGCTCCAGGAACCTGTCCCCTGGAAGCCCCTCTAGGTGGAAAACTCTCACTTTTTCAACAAAATTGGACTTACATAACCCAAGACAAGTGGGTTCTGGATGTAGTTTTAAGAGGTTACAAATTCCACTTTCATACCTTGCCAAGACCAAACGGATGGCCAGACCTACCAAAACACCAGTGGACAGAGGCATTAAACCAGGTGGGATCCCTCATGGCTATGAGGGCCATCAAACTGGTTCTACAATCAGAGACTGGGCAAGGCTTTTACTCAAGGCTCTTCCTAGTTCCCAGAAAACAAAATTCATGGAGACCCATCCTGGATCTGTCAGTCTTAAATACTTTCCTGGAGATACCAAAGTTCAAGATGCTTACTCTGCAGCAGCTCCTGCCAGTGTTGAGCAAAAATGCATGGATGGTGACATTGGATTTAAAGAAGGCTTACCTACACATCCCTGTCAGACAGGAGTGCAGAAAAATACCTCAGGTTCAAGGCCGGCTCGAAACATTACCAATTCTCTGCGCTGCCCTTTGGCTTGTCTGCTGTGCCCAGGGTCCTCACCCAAGTGCCTGGCACCAGTAGTAGCTTATTGCAGACTCAAGGGAATTCAGATTTACCCTTATCTGGATGACTGCCTTATTCAAGCAGACAGCAAGGATGTCGTACTCCAGCACCTGGAATTTGTTCAAAATCTCCTCAAGTACCTGGGATTCACTGTGAACATAAAAAAGTCAAATTTGACACCCGCACAACAGATAACTTTTCTGGGTGCTCTTCTAAACATAACAACCCAGATGGCATTCCTGACATCCGAAAAACAACTACAGCTGGCTTCAACTTTCAAAACCTTGGCGTTAATGTCTCAGCTAACTGCAAGGAAATTCCTGCAGGCTTTGGGTTACATGGCCTCCGGCATCCTTCTCATACCATATGCAAGACTACATATGAGAAAAATACAATGGTACTTAAAAAGTGTATGGTCCCAGCATTGCCACAGTCTAGATGCACAGATTGCTGTCTTGCCTTGCCTACAAAAGGAATTCCATTGGTGGACGATGGCATGTCTTTACAACAAAGGGAAAGCCTTCAGTCTGCCTCCAGCCAACCAGGTGCTAACCACGGACGCCTCGGATTGCGCATGGGGAGCCCACTTGCAGGGGAAAGGCCTGCAAGGTTTTTGGACAGAGGATCAGAAGCACCTACATATCAATTTAAAAGAGATGTTAGCTGTACAGAATGCCCTCTTGGCTTTCAGGAATCTTCTACAGCCAGGACAACTACTGATATGGACAGACAACACCACAGTTATGTGTACATAAACAAGCAAGGGGGTTCACACTCCTACCCCCTTTGCAGACTAGCCATGACTCTATGGAACACAGCTCTAGCTTGTAAAGTGGATCTACAAGCTCAGTTCCTACCAGGGAAACAAAATATTCTGGCAGACAGCCTGAGCAGGAACCTGTCAGACCCACACGAGTGGATGCTAGACACCCAAATATTCAAGATGATTACAGAAGCCTGGGGCTGCCTGGACATAGATCTATTTGCATCCCCCCACAACCACCAGTTACAGATTTTTTGCACAAGGACATTTCACAGACTAGCATGGAAAGTGGATGCTCTCTCATTCAGTTGGAGGAACCTCTCTGGTTATGCCTTTCCTCCTCTACCTCTTCTTCCACGGGTGTTATTAAAGATCAAGCAGGACAAACCCAAGATGATTTTACTGGCCCCAAATTGGCCTCGTCAATTTTGGTACTCAACACTGATGAATCTATCCCAGGAGCCTCCTTGGATTCTACCTCAGATTCCAAATCTTTTGTCCCAACACCAGGGCCAGGTTCTGCACTCTCATATCAAAACTCTCAGCCTGGCAGCCTGGTGTATTCAGGGTCTATGATTAATCCTATCCTTCCCAAACAGGTCATGGATGTCATCTTAGAAGCCAGAAAGCCTAGCACTAGAAAATCTTATGCAGGTAAATGGAAGAGATTTTGCACCTGGATGCATGCTCAGGATTCGGATCCTCTCATTCCTAATATCCCATTGATTTTACATTACCTAACAGACATATGTTACATAAGGGTTTATCCTTCTCCTCCATAAAAATACATGCCTCCGCTATCTCTGCACATTACAATACAGAACCTCCAATCTTTTCGCATCCACTTAATATCTCAGAGGAGCAAAGAATTTAAGGCCCCCTAGGACACCACCCATACCTGCCTGGGACCTCAACTATGTTCTGGAAAAACTCACTCTGCCTCCTTTTGAGCCTGCTGCCACATCTGATATTAAGTATTTATCATGGAAGACAGCCATCCTACTGGCTTTGACTTCAGCCAGGAGAGTCTCGGAGTTACAAGCACTCATGGCTGTGGAACCTTATATTATTTTTCATCAAGACAGGGTGTCTTTAAGGACTAATCTTACTTTAATGCCTAAAGTGGTTTCCAAAGTGGCTTTAAATCAAACTATTTACCTGCCAACTTTTTTCACTAATCCGCAAAATAAGGGGGAAAGGATCTTGCATTCCTTGGATGTGCACAGGCAGCTTCATTTTTACCTGGACAAAACCAAGGATATCAGGAAAACAGAGCAACTGTTTGTTTCTTATGCAGCAAATTCCCAAGGCAACGCTATTTCAAAACAGACAATTTCTAAATGGATTGCTCATGGAATCAGATTTTGTTATTCTCATCATGGAAAGCAACTCCCAGGAAAAATTAGGACTCACTCTACCAGAGCTGCTGCTACTTCAGCTGCCTTTCTCAGGGGAGTACCTACCAAAGATATTTTGGAAGCTGCAACTTGGAGTTCAGTGCATACTTTCTCTAAGCACTATAATCTCCCTCTTTATTCTAAGTGTAGGGCAGGCTTTGCTTCTGCAGTCTTGCAGGGCCTTCTAGCCTCCCCTTCTACTCTATAACCACCACCCTGTATCTCAACTTTGGGATTCACCCCTACAGTGATGACTGCAACAGTGAAACACTAACATAGTACAGCTGTGTACACTTACCATAAATGTAGATGTTTGAGTGTCTTCCTGTTGCAGTCTGGGTTACCCACCCTCCTGTCCCCTCTTATACTTTTATTAGTGTGGTTTCCTACTTCACCCTTCTTCCGAGGTGTATTTTCTACAGGGTATGGGGTTTGTTGTATGTTACATTTTTGTTTTACTATTAGCCTTCACTTTTGGGCACCTGACATCTGGGGCAAAAAAAACTGGAGAACATGGCGTCGGCTGACAGCTTTGTACTCCTGGCGCTCTGACGTCAGGGAGCATGACTGAACAGCCGACGCCGGACCCAGACTTTGGGATTCTGGCTGACTGAGGGCTGCCTGCCGGCAGGAAGAACCCTACAGGGATGACTGCAACAGTGAAGACACTCGAACATCTACATTTATCGTAAGTGTACACAACTGTACTTTTTGGATAAATACTTGTCCACTGCCATAGAGCCTTTTTTAGGCAACATCTCTTCTTAAAAACTTCTAACATAAAATAGAATACAAAATAAATAAAGATATTGCTGCTTATTGCTTGGAGCCTTAATAAAACATACTCCACTCCATACAGGCACTGCTTACCCTGGGAAGCACTGATATATATGCATCATCATGAAGACCTGGTTCAAGAGCAATACCTACTACACCTTCAGGAAACCAGATGAAGGCACTAATGGCAGAAGTGTCTCCTTATTTGTTTAAAAAAATAATAAAAAAAAAAACATGTCCAGATTAGGTGACAATATAACAATCTGGAACTCCTCCACTTACAGTTTACCATTAACAAGACCCTTTACCACATCATGGCTAATTATAGGATTCCTTCTGTGTAACCTTCAGCCCACAACTCCTACCTAACTAGCATGGAGTCCCTATGTATTAACTAAACACCATTCTCCTAGTGGACTCCAGCTACCCATCCATTAGCTGGGAGATGTATAAATTCTTTCAGATGTATGCCCAGAGATTTCTGGGTTTCAATACAATCTGGAATAGTTAGTCTGCACCCCATCCAGGGTCAATAAAGTCCTGCACTTTATCTTTAGTAGTATGAGACAGCTCTGCTCCCTACCTGTCATAAGTCACTCTCTGGTCAAATCGGACCACATAGTTGTCACATTCACCTTAAACTGAAGCTAGAAACATCACCAGTACCTCTATTCAGAGATTATCCCAAGGCTGATCTATTGAAGCTGAGTGATGACCTGGGAAATTCATCGTTCCCTTCCAGTTCACTGACCCCAGTGCTGAGTGGAATCCTTTATTGCCAAATTTTAAGCACATATGAGTAGATGTATCTGTTCTGTGAAGTAAGTGCAATGCCAGATTCAAAAATAAGTCCCTGTGCTGGAATCCTGATATAAACAGGCTCTATAATAAAAGTAAAATACTAATTGCACATAAAGATAAGTGTAGTTGTCAAGATACAATAAAAGCTGTTACTAAACTTTACATTAGGGGCTATAGTTCCCTGTTAAGTCAAAGTCAGATAAGAGGTAAAACTTGCCACCCAGGTAAAGGGCAAGCATAAAACCCAACTACTTTAGAAAACTTAACAATGCTCAGCACTGCACAAAGTTAATTGTAAATGACATCACATATTCTGACCCAAAGGACGTAACTACTCTACCAGTGGATAAATTTAGCTTTGACTTCACCCACCCTACATTCCCAGAGCTCATACTTTGCATCTACAGCCCCCCAAAAAATCACCCATGAACAAGTAATCAAGGCACTATTTAAGGTCAAGAGCACTTCTTCTATGGGACTAGGTAACATACCAGACTGCTTACCTGCCAGCATGAAAGAGGACCTCTCAGGCCTCTTACAGAGACTATTAATTATCCGTCTCCAAACAAGCATTGTGCCAAGTGAATGGAGAACAGAAATTGTCATCCCCTTGTTCAAATGTGGGGCATCTACTGACGCAGGAGGTTATAGAACCATAGATGTTCTTCGTGTTTCACTGTTGCAGTCATCACATTTGGGTTATCTGCTTGTAGTAGCCCTCAGTCGGCCTGATTAACAAAGTCTTGGGTCCTGCGTCAGTTGCTGTCCCTTCTTCCATGACGTCAGGGGTATAAAACATACAGCCAACACCATTACATCAGTCTTTCTTGCCGTCCGGTGCCCGAAACAGAAGCAGTTCGCAAGTGCCAGTCAGCCGACTCCTGAAATTTTCGTTTTCAAGTTTCAGAACCCAAGTCTTAAACTAAAGCTAAGAACCCTGTTGGGGAAACTTTTTCTTGATCCTTACCGATGTCAATAAAAGTTAATAATTGCATTTCTTGTGGAAAGCAAATACCTTACAAAAATTTTCATTCGTACTGTATTCCTTGCCTAGGTCCTGACCACGACGTACCTTGCTGTCAGTTTTGTGCCTTATTTAATCAACACACTATCCGTCATCAGTATATTTTCGCCTCTAAATATTTCGGTTCTCGGTTCAGTAATTTTAGGGGCCTATGCTGGGGGAGCAGAAGAAATTCCCTGAGCCTTTTCTTAGAATCTGAGTAATCTTGGCCTTCCCAGTGAAAGTGTTCCCTCAATGTATGCAGGGTTTCCCCAAAAGAGAAGTCCTCAGGGGGGGAGACCGAGAGAATAGTCTCCTCTGCATCAGAGTCTTTGAATGGAGAATAGGCATAATCCTGGTCCTCAGATAGTTCTGAGGTAATAGAAGCTTGATCTGAGGAAGGGTAGTCTTCCTCTATTCTGGGCCTTTTGTCAGAGGGGGGTTGAGAACCCCTGATAAGAGTAATCAAATCCTCAGCCATTTTAAGCATCTGCTTTTTAGGCATGGTGCCTTGAGAGAGGGGGTCTGAGGAACCTGTTTTTTGGTTTTCATGGCTGCTTTAGATTTAGTGAAGGCTTTAATAGAGAAGGAGGAAGGCCTGAAGACCCCTTGAGAAAAGGCAGGGCTGTCTAAATTCTGAGTTTCCCCGCCAGGAGTGGCGTCAGTATCTGTAGTAGGAATGGGGGCCGAGGAGCCTGCGACCTCGGGTACTGAAGACACCGGTAATGTAGTGTCATCTGTATTCAGGGGCTGCGTAGGCGCCTCGCTGAGTACCGGAGAACCGGTAGTCGACCTTAGCGTGGTTTCAGTAGATGGTGCGGACCTCGTATGTCGGTCCTTATCTTTGCTTTTTTTGCTCAAAACTGGAGTCAGAGTATCCGACGACGTAATATAATTACATTTTTTGCCAAAAAAGTGAAGGGCGAACTCCGCCCGACGCTTAATAGTGCGCTTGCTGAATCTAGCACAAAAACGGCAGGCCGAGACGTTGTGGTCTGGGCCTAAGCAAGGTATACAGAAAAAGTGGAAATCCTTATGCGGTATTTGCTTACCACAAGAAATGCAATTATTAACTTTGTCTGACATCGGTCTAAGGCAAGAAAAGTTTCCCCAACGGGGTACTTAGCTTTCAAAAAGACTTAGGCTGAAATACTTTCGTAAATCTCAGGAGCTGGCCGACCGGCACTTGCGAACTGCTTCTGCTTCGGGCACCGCGCGGCAAGAAAGACTGAAGAAAATGGCGTTGGCTGCCCCTCTTATACCCCTGCCGCACTGACGTCAGGGAAGAAGTGACGACAACCGACGCCGGACCTAGACTTTGGAATTCGGCCGGCCGAGGACCCGCCTGACGGCAGGATAACCCATCTGTAATGACTGCAGCTGTATGCACGATGAACATCTACATTTATGGTAGGTACAAAACTGTACTTTATCCAGAAATGTCGTCGGTAAGCCATCCGACTACTGGAATTCTGAAAAAACACAAAGATAAAGACAGAGACAGGCCACCTATGTCCAAAGCTGCCAACGATGCTTCTCCTAAGCCAGTAACCAGTTCACCAATACTCAGTGAGGCACTTTTGCAGCCCCTGATACCCACTACTTCTGATTTGCAGGCCTCTACTGAGACCCATTCGGAGTCTGGTATGCCGCGAGATGCTTCAACTGTGGAACCTGCAGATGTCTCTGCCTTGGATGGGTCCAGAGCTGCTGTGCAGGCACCGGCTTCTGAGGGGTGTATTCAGGCCTACAGACTTGCTTATTAAACCGATGCTTCCTTCTTCTTTAAGGCCTAAACCTCGAACCATACCTAGAAAACTGACGCCCAGGCTGCATGCTCAGGCCGCAGTGCCTAAAAAACAAATAAGAATGGCTGAAAATCTTATAACTTTAATCAGTGGAAGCCAACCTCCCTCTTCTAAGAGACCTAGGACTGAATTTGTTTATGAATCGCCTGACCAGGATTCTGATTTTTCTGATTCTTCTGATGATCTGGATTTACTCTTATCTACTTATGAGGATCCTGATGCAGAGGACTCTATTCCCTCTGCTTCCCCTCCAGAGGATTTTTCTTTTGGTGAAATCTTGCACACTCTAAGGGAGCATTTCCACTGGGAAAGCCAGTATTTTTCTGATTCGAAAAAGAGGCTTCGGGATTTCTTACTCTTGCCTCAGCTTAAACCTTTAGCTATACCTCCTGTACTAGACATTGTTGATGATGCCTTTTTGGAATCTAGTTTGACCCCTGATTCTTTGCCTCCTGCTCCCAGAAAACCTGACTGATATTACAGGGTTCCTGATTCTCACAAGTTCCTGTTTAAAAATCCTATTGCGGATCCAGAGACTATTTCACAGGGACCCAAGGGCATTAAGGCTTCTACTACCAAAAACCCTGCCCCTTCCGATAGAGACTCCAGGGCGCTGGATAGATGGGGTAAGAAGGTTTACACTTCTGCAACCTTGGCTATTAGGGCTTTAAACTGCCAGTATCAACAACATGTTATTGGATTGCTTAAGCAGAAAATGATGTTGATTCCTGACTGTGCTGAAAATAAGGAATTACAGGATTTAATGCATTCTGCTGAACAGGTTGGAAAACATACTTTGCAATGCGAGTTTGATTCTTTAGAGGCCTCTTGAAGGGCTGCTGTCACTGGGTCTGTACTCAGAAGGCATGCCTGGCTTAAGGAGCATTCTTTGCCTGATCATGTTAAAGCTAAACTGTTGAATGCTCCCTTAAATCAGGCCCACCTGTTTGGCAACAAAGCTGAGGAAGTTTTTAAAAAGATGGAAGATGAAGCTAAATCTATCCAAACTGTTAAAGACTTTTTACAAGTTCAGCCTCCAAGATTTAGTAGGCATTGGCCCTCTAAGAATTGGTCCTTTCTGGCTCCTTCCAGGCCTTCTTAATCCAAACCCAGACACAGCAGAAACCCCACGTTTCAGTCCCAGGGTACGCACAACACTAAGCAGTGGGGGGCTTCCGCTTCCAAATCTGGAAGTAGTAAGAATCCCTCCTATGGAAAACTGTCTCAATGACTTGATTTTAAAACTTCCAAGCACTTCTCAACTGAATGCTCCTTTAGGAGGAAAGATTGGTCTGCAAGCCAAAAACTGGGAACTCATTACCCAGGACAAATGGGTTTTAAATATAGTGTCCCAAGGATACAGATTTCACTTCCACACATTACCAATGCCAAAAGGTTGGCCAGATCTACCCCCAAATCAGTGGGCAGAGGCTCAAAAGCAAATACTCTCTCTTTTTTTTAACATAAAGGCTGTTCAAACTGTACCAGAAGGGGAAGAAGGACAAGGTTTCTACTCAAGACTTTTCCTGGTACCCAGAAAAGACAATTCATGGCGTCCTATTCTGGAACTGTCTACTCTAAACACCTTTTTGGTGATTCCAAAATTCAAGATGCTGACTCTTCAGTTGCTTCCTATGCTAGGAAAAGATCCGTGGATGGTAACACTTGATTTAAAGGAAGCATACCTGCACATCCCAATCAGGGAATCTTGCAGAAGATACCTATGCTTCAAAGCAGGCTACAATCACTACCAGTTCTCTGCACTGCCCTTTGGCTCATCTACTGCGCCCAGGGTATTCACAAAGTGCCTAGCCCCAGTCATTGCATTTTGCAGGCAAAGAAATATCCAAATATACCCATACCTGAACGATTGTTTAATTCAGGCAGAAAGCCAGGGCATACTTTTGAATCATCTGGCCTTTGTACAAAGAGTGCTAACTTGTCTGGGGCACACCATAAACGGAAAGAAATCACACTTGGTACCCTGTCAACAAATCATATTCCTGGGTGCAAGCTTGAATACAACTTCCCAGATGGTTTTCCTCAAGCCAGAGAAACAAATTTATTTGACAACCTACTTCAAACAAGTGGCCACAAAAACCCTACTGTCTGCAAGGCAAATACTACAAGCTTTGGGGTTCATGGCCTCCTTCATTCTTCTAATTCCGTATTCAAGACTGCATATGAGGAAACTACAATGGTATCTAAAAAGCTTATGGTGTCAACATTCTCAGTATCTAGAAAAAATGATTCCTATCATTCCTTGCCTACGCCTAGAGTTTCTTTAGTGGGCAGAGGCCTGCCACCAAAACAAGGGGCTACCGTTCACACAACCCCCTGCTGCCCAAACCCTAACAGACGCATCAGATTATGCATGGGGGCTCACCTGGCAGGGAAGTGCATTCAGGGCAAATGGAACCCAAGTCAAATGTACTTGCATATCAATCAAAAAGAAATGTTGGCTGTACAGATTGCTCTGACAGCCTTCAAGGACCACATTCTTCCAGGACAATTAATGGTAAAGACGGACAACACCACTGTTATGTGGTACATAAACAAGCAGGGGGGTACACATTCTTGCCCTCTCTGCAGACTAGCCATGGCATTGTGGAACACAGCCTTGAGCTACCAAGTGCATCTACAATCTCAATTCCTGCCAGGAAAAATAAATACACTGGCAGACAAGCCAAGCAGAAACCTCATGGACCCACACGAGTGGAAACTGTTACCAAGGATTTTCAACATGTTGGCAAGCAAATGGGGCAGCCCAAATATAGACTTGTCTGCCTCCCCCTAGAACTATCAATTGGGCAATTTTTGCACAAGAACTCCCCACAAACAGGCTTAGAAAGTGGATGCCCTGTCCTTCAGCTGGAAAAACCTATCGGTTTATGCCTTTCCTCTTCTGCTTCTGCTCTCCAAAGTACTACTAAAGATCAAACAAGACAAACCAAGGACGATTTTGATTGCACCAGACTGACCATGCTAACACTGGTACCCCCTCTTGTGCAGTGTGTCACTGTTGGCCCCATGGCACCTGCCTCAGACTCCTACCCTATTGTCTCAGCAGGAGAACCAGATTCTGCACCCTTAGCTTCATACACTGAACCTAGCATCCTGGCTAATTACCTAATCTCTCCTTTACCATCCTTCAGTAAACCAGTGATGGATATCATTTTAGAGACAAGGAGACCTAGTGTTAGAAAATCTTATGCTGAAAAATGGAAAAGATTCTGTGCCTGGAACCAAGCTCAAGGGATGAGCACAGCAGTGCTCAATTTACCTCAGAATTTTACAATACTTAAGGTTTTCATTTCCTCTCCTCTGACTCTTCTTCTGAGCAGGAGTACTCTTCCTCCCTATGAGGATTCTGATGCTGTAGAATCTGTGCAACCAACCCCCTGAGGATTATTCTTTTGGGGAAACCTTGCATATCATGAGGGAGAACTTCCACTGGGAGAGCCAAGACTACTCAGAATCTAAGAAAAGGCTCAGAGACTTTCTTTCACAAGGGCCTGTCTTTCTCCTCCATCAATGGTCAAGCCTCAGCTATTTCAGCTCATTATAACACAGAACCTCCCTTCTTTTCTCATCCACTGCTTAAGCAGTTCCTCAGAGGGGCCAAAAATCTACAACCACACAGGGGAGCCCCAACTCCAGCCTGGGACCTTAATTTTGTATTGGCAAATCTCACCCTTCCTCCTTTCGAGCCAGCTGCCACTGCGGATTTAAAATTCCTCTCTTGGAAAACAGCTTTCAATTTAGCAATCACTTCAGCAAGAAGGGTATCTGAATTACAGGTCCTCATGGCAGTGGAGCCTTTCATCATCTTTCACGCAGACAGGGAGTCCCTCAGGACTAGTCCCTCCTTCATGCCCAAGGTGGTATCCAGTGTGGCTCTTAATCAGTCCATTCATTTGCCAACCTTCTTTCCTAATCCACAGAACAAAGAGGAACGGATACTGCACTCCTTAGACGTGCACAGACCACTTAGAATGTTCATCGTGTTTCACTGTTGCAGTCATTACTCTTGGGTTATCCTGCTGGCAGGCTAACCCGCAGTCGGCCTGAATTCCAAAGTCTTGGTTCGGCATCGGTTACTGTCGCCTCTTCCCTGACGTCAGTGCATCAGGGGTATAAGAGATGCAGCCCGACGCCATTTTTTTCAGTCTTTCTTGCTGCACGGTGCCCGAAGCAGAAGCAGTTTGCAAGTGCCGGTCGGCCGACTCCTATTTTCATGTTCAATTTCAGATCCGAAGTCTTCATTTAAAGCTAAGTACCCTGTTAGGGAAACTTTTTTCTTGCTCCAGACCGATGTCAGAAAAAGTTAATAATTGCATTTCTTGTGGGAAGCAAATACCTCATAAGGACTTCCATTCTTATTGTATTCCTTGCCTAGGCCCTGATCACGACATTGCTAATTGCAGGTTTTGTGCTAGATTTAACCAACGCACTATTAAGCATCGGTACAATTTTGCATTTCATTACTTTGGCCGAAGATTTAATTACACGATGTTGTCGATAGCCATCCGACTACCGCAATTCACAAGAAACGCAAGGAAAAGGACAGGCATCCGAGGTCCAAAACTGACGACGAGGCTTCTTCTAAGCCAGTCGCCGGTTCTCAGTGAGGCGCTTTCACAGCCCCTGACACCCACTACCTCAGAGCCGCAGGCCGCTTCCGACTCCCATGTGGAGCAGACTAGGCCACTGGAAACTCAAGGTATTGAACAGTTGGAAAATATTCCCTCAGATGGGTCCGGAGCCGCTGAAAAGGAATCCGCTTCTGAGGGTGTTTTCAGGCCTGCACAGTTATATGTAAAACCGACTACAGCTTCAAAGGCAAAGACTAAAGCACCACTAAAGACAAAGAAACAAGTGCAGCAAGCCCATGGACAGGCCTCCATGCCTAAAAAAACCAGATGCTCAAAATGGCCGAAGACCTAATTACTTTGATCAAGGGTTCCCATCCCCCTCCTGATAAGAGGCCTAGGCAAGAGACAGAATATGAATCTTCAGATCAGGTTTCCATTTCCTCTGACTCCTCTTCTGAGCAGGAGTACTCTCTTCCTCCCTATGAGGATTCTGATGCTGTAGAATCTGTGCCTTCAACCTCTCCCCCTGAGGATTATTCTTTTGGGGAAACCTTGCATATCATGAGGGAGCACTTCCACTGGGAGAGCCAAGACTACTCAGAATCTAAGAAAAGGCTCAGAGACTTTCTTTTACTACCTCAGCATAGGCCTCTTGCTATCCCCCCTGTTTTAGACATTGTAGATGATGTATTTTCAGAGTCCGGCCTGTCTCCTGACTCTTTACCTCCTGCACCTATTAAGCCAGACAGATACTACAGGGTTCAAGATTCACATAAATTTCTTTATAAAAACCCTGCTGATGACCCAGAAACTATTTCTCAGGGTCCCAAAGGGGTCAAGGCTTCCACTGCAAAAAACAAAAACCCTATCCCCTCAGATAGGGATTCAAGAGCACTGGACAGATGGAAAAAGGTTTACACTTCTGCTACATTGGCTGTGAGGGCTTTAAATTGTCAATTTCATATGCTTAAATATCAGCAATACTTAATGTCACTACTTAAACAGAAAATGTTAAATTCTGAATGTGCAGAAAACAAGGAAATGCAGGATTTATTGCATGCAACTGAACATGTGGGAAAGCATACTTTGCAATGTGGTTTTGATTCTCTGGAAGCCTCTTGCAGGGCCGCTGTTACGGGTTCTGTCATTAGGAGTCATGCTTGGTTAAAGGAACAGAGTCTGCCTGATCATGTTAAAGCAAAATTATTAGATGCTCCATTACAGCATGATACTTTGTTTGGTGTTAAAGCAGAAGAGGTGTTGAAGAAAATGGAGGACAAAGCAAAATCTATGCAGACAGTTAAGGATTTCTTACAGGTGCAGCCACCCAGATTTAGCAGGGACTGGCCTACAAAAAATTGGTCCTTTCCAGTGTCAGACAGGCCACAAAGAGGCAGATACAGATGCCCCAGAGGCAGATTCCAGCCCCAAGGCTCATACAGGCCTAAACAATGGGGTGCTTCTACCTCCAAAAGCGGAGAAGACAAATCACAGCCATACAGGAAACCGTCCCAATGACTTTCCTCTGCCAGCACCAAGCACTTATCTTTTGGCAGCCCCCTTAGGGGGAAAACTAGTACTTTTTTCACAAAACTGGCACATGATCACCCAGGACAAATGGGAACTGAATGTAGTGTCTCAGGGCTACAAGTTCCACTTTCACACCCTGCCAAGGGCAAAAGGTATGCCAGACCTGCCACACAATCAATGGGCACAAAAGCAAGTTTCATCCCTCATGGACATGAGGGCCATTAAGCGAGTACCACAGCAAGAGCAGGGACAAGGATTTTACTTGTGACTTTTCTTGGTACCCAGAAAGGACAAAGCCTGGAGACCAATACTGGACCTGTCTATTCTAAACACATTTCTGGAAGTTCCAAAATTCAAAATGTTGACTCTGCAGCAGCTTCTGTCCATGCTGGGCAAGAAGGCTTGGCTTGTAACTTTGGACCTAAAAGAGGCATACCTGCATGTCCCAATCAGACAATCTTGCAGAAGAAACCTCAGATTCATAAGCTGGCTCAATGCACTATCAATTCTCTGCACTGCCCTTCGGCTTATCTACTGTGCCCAGGGTCTTCACAAAATGCCTCGCACCAGTAATTGCATTTTGCAGACAAAGCAGAATTCAAATATATCCTTACTTGGACGACTGCCTTATTCAAGCAGAGAACAAGACATTCTACTAAAGCATCTGGCGTTTGTAAAAAGATTACTAATTTGCCTAGGGTACACAGTAAACAAAAATAAATCAAAACTAGTACCCGTTCAAGAGATAATATTCCTGGGTGCAAGCATAAATACAATTGCCGAGATGGCTTGTCTCAAGCAGGACAAACAAAGGCAACTGACTTCTTACTTCAAAATGTTGGCAACAAAGACCCAGTTATCTGCAAGAAAAAATGTGCAGGCTTTGGGCTTCATGGCATCCTGCATTCTGCTAATTCCATATGCCAGACTGCATATGAAGAAACTACAATGGTATCTAAAAAGTGTTTGGATTCAACATTGCCACAGCCTGGAGACATTAATTACCCTCATCCCCACCTGCAGCAGGAGTTTCGATGGTGGGCAACAGGCCTGTCACCACAACAAGGGACAGCCTTTCACTTTACCCACAGCCAGGCAGACTTTAACAATGGATGCATCAGATTATGCCTGGGGGCCCCACATGGCAGGAAAATGTATTCAGGGCACATGGCCCGCAAGCCAGATGCATCTTCATATCAATCAAAAAGAGATGCTAGCTGTTCAGAATGCCCTGACAGCTTTCAAGGATCTACTTCATCCAGGACAACTACTGATAAAGACGGACAATACTACAGTCATGTGGTACATAAACAAGCAGGGAGGCACACATTCCTACCCTCTCTGCAGACAAGCCATGACTTTGTGGGACACAGCATTGACTTATCAAGTTCACCTGCAAGCACAATTCCTGCCAGGAAAGATAAATACTCTGGCAGACGAACTAAGCAGAAACCTCATGGATCCCCACGAGTAGAAACTGGATCCACAAGTCTTCAGCATGATAACAAGGAAATGGGGATGCCCAGACATAGATCTATTTGCCTCCCCTCACAACTGCCAACTACAGAGATTCTGCACCAGGACTTATCACAGACAAGCATGGAAAGTGGATGCCTTATCCTTCAGCTGGAAAAACCTAACAGTATATGCCTTTCCTCCACTGACTCTCCTCCCCAAGGTACTCCTAAAGGTCAGACAAGAGAAGCCAAAAATTATACTGATTTCCCCAGACTGGCCACGCCAGCACTGGTACCCAATCCTAAAGAACTTGTCTCAAGGTCCAGCCTGGACATTGCCTCATATTCCTCACTGACTGACCCAACAAAACATTCAGATCCTGCACAGCCAACTCAGGACCTTAAATCTGGCAGCATGGCAGATAATGTAGCCCTTCAGAATACTCCTCTCTCCAAAGCTGTGATGGATGTTATTTTGGAGGCCAGGAGGCCCAGTACCAGAAAATCTTATGCAGAAAAATAGAAGAGATTCTATGCGTGGAACCAGGCACAAGGAATTGACATTTTGTACCAAATATTCCTTGATTTTACAATACTTAACTGAGATGCTGGACAAAGGCCTATCCTTTTCATCAGATCCATGCCTCTGCCATTTCAGTCCATTACAATACAGAACCACCTATCTTTTCTCATCCTTTAATAAGGCAGTACCTCAGAGGGGCCAAAAACATTATACCTCCAAGGAGAGCACCAATACCTGCATGGGACCTCAATTATGTCTTGGGAAAAACTCACACTGCCTCCTTTTGAGCTAGCCTCAACAGCTGATATAAAATTCTTATCCTGGAAAACAGCTCTGCTCCTAGCAATAACCTCTGCAAGATGAGTCTCTGAGTTACAGGCAGTCATGGCTATGGAACCTTTTATCATTTTCCATCCAGACATGGTTTCTCTGAGGACAAACCCAACATTTATGCCTAAGGTGGTGTCCAGTGTGTCCCTTAACCAAACCATTCACTTGCCTACCTTTTATCCAATCCCACAGAACAAGGGTGAGAGACTTCTGCATTCTTTGGACATACACAGACAGCTACGCTTCTACTTGGACAGAACTAAAGCTTTCAGAAAGACTGAGCAACTTTTAGTGGCATATGCTGCAGGACCACAAGGAAAGGCTATCTCAAAACAGACTATTTCAAAATGGATAGGCCATTGCATTCATTTCTGCTATTCACAACATGGCAAATCAGTGCCTAAGGGCATTAGGCCACATTCAATCAGAGCAGCAGCCACTTCAGCAGGATAACTTCCTCAGAGGAGTACCAACCCAAAGACATCTTAGAGGCTGCAACTTGGAGTTCAGTGCACACTTTTACAAAGCACTACCACTTACCTCTCTACTCTAAATCCAGAGCAGGCTTTACCACTGCAGTTCTGCAGGGCCTCATAGCCTCTCCTAATCCTATTTAACCCCAGCCACCCATCCTCAGCTTTGGGATTCAACCTAAGCGTAATGACTGCAACAGTGAAACACGATGAACATAGTACAGTTGTGTACCTACCATAAATATAGATGTTCGAGTGTATTCACTGTTGAGTCCAGGTTACCTTACCACCATCCCCCTTTCTTTTGCTGGGTCTTATCTGTACTTCTCTATTCTATACAACCTATGTAGTGTATTTGCTTGTAGATGAAGGAAATGATTACCTTAGTACATGCATGTTTATTGGCATCATTTTTAGCCTACCCTTTTGGGGGCACCTGACATCTGGGGCAAGAAAAACTGAAGAAAATGGCGTCGGCTGCATCTTTTATACCCCTGGCGCACTGACATCAGGGAAGAGGCAACAGCAACCAACGCCGGACCAAGATTTTGGGATTCAGGCCGACTGCGGGTAGCCTGCCAGCAGGATAACCCAAGAGTAATGACTGCAACAGTGAATGCACTCTAACATCTACATTTATGGTAGGTACACAACTGCACTTTCTACTTGGACAGGGCTAAATCTCAAAGGAAATCTGATCAACTGCTGGTGGCATTTGCTGCAGGGGCAGAGGGGAAGGCTATTTCAAAGCAAACCATTTCCAAATGGATAGGCCATTGCATTCATTTCTGCTACAAGCACCATGGAAAACCTATCCCACAGGGGATCAGACCTCACTCAACCAGGGCTGCATCTACCTCTACAGCCTTTTTCAGAGGCATCCCTACCAGGGACATCCTAGAAGCTGCTACCTGGAGTTCTGTACATACTTTCACCAAGCATTACCATCTGCCAATTTTCTCTAAATTCAGAGCTGGTTTTGCCATTGCAGTCTTGCAGGACCTTATAGCTGGTCCTAATGCTATCTAAATTCCTCCTCCCATCCTTAGCTTTAGGAATCTACCCAAATGTGATGACTGCAACAGTGAAACACGAAGAGCATAGTACAGTTGTGTACACTTACCATAAATGTAGATGTTCGAGTGTATTCACTGTTGCAGTCCTGGTTACCCTCACTCCAGCCCCCTTTCTTCCTTTGACTATACCTCTACTCTCCTTTACTATTCTCAAAAGCATTTTGGTGTATTTGCTTTTTTGTTGGAGGGTATAACCTTGTATATTTATAGATTTAATTGCTTCTCATTAGAGGGGCACCTGACATCTGGGGAAAGAAAAACTGATCAAATGGCTTCGGCTGCTTGTTTTATACGCCTGACGAACTGACGTCCTGGAAGAAGGGACAGCAGCTGACGCAGGACCCAATACTTTGTTAATCAGGCTGATTGAGGGCTACTGCAAGCAGATAACCCAAATGTGATGACTGCAACAGTGAATACACTCGAACATCTACATTTATGGTAAGTGTACACAACTGTACTGTCTAACCAACCTCATCTGTAAGGCTGTGGAAAAGTACAAACTCTCAACCCTAGCCAGTTCGGATTTGTCTAGGGCAAATCCTGCCTACTTAACCTGGGGACTTCTTCAAGGCATTTAGTGAAGGGATGGAGGAGGGCAGATCAGTACATATCTAGACCTTGCAAAGGCTTTCAACCCACTGATAAGCTATCAGAGCTAAATGTTAATCCATTTGTAACTCGAATAGCAAATTGGCTCACAAATAGAACCCAGGAAATTAGGGTGCACTGCTCAACCTCTGCCAAATGACCTGTCACTAGCAGCACACCCCAGGATTCTGTCCTTGGGCCACTCCTCTTTGGCAATGACTTTTTGGAACTCAAAGCTACTGTTGAGAGTTTATGGCTGACCAAGTATGTAGATGACTGTAAACTTGGTACCATCATAACCCCCCAGAGAAAACCTACATTTTCCAAGAGGGTCTTTCTTAAACCAGTAGCTGATGTCAAAACCATGGACTGAAAGTAAATGCCAAAAAATATATAATAGTATCCTTCAGCAAGCGAGGTTGTAAGGATGAAATTGACAACACACCCCCTAAAAATTGATCCAGCAGTTAAGGAACTGGGAACCTATGCAGGCAATGAACTGTCCTTTGATCACAATATATCCACAATTGTAAGAAAGCCCTTTTCATTGCACAGCTTATTACTAAGGGTATGGCATCCAGGTCCATGTATGTGATCATTCCATTGTATTCCACACTGATAAAGCCAGTCCTGGAGTATAATGCCCCCTTTAAGTACCTGTCCAAAGGCTTGATAACAACATGAATGCCATATCACTTTCTTCCCTCTGGCATAGGTTTGCCACCTTTTGTTGTAGCTAAAATTGGAGTAAGGCCACACCCCTCACATTGTCTGTAACCCTGCCCATTCCCGCCCCTCTCCCACCCACTTTCCACCCATGTTGTGATGTCACAATGACATCAGCGGATGGGAACTCCCTCTTTTTCCATTCCCGATGCCTGCTTTCAGCAGATTTACTAAAAAAGCACAATAAATCAGGCGATTTTATTTATTTATTTAACATTTGTTAACCGGGCTTGTCCAGCTGGATATATTTCCATTTTCAGTGGAGGCCCGGGGAGAAAAGCTCCAAAAGTAAACAAGCAAAATAGTTTCACACAAATATGTCATGCAGTATTATAAAAAAAGGTTGTTAAAATAATTAAATACAGTGTATTGAGAGGATAAAACATTTGTTACCTCTAATCCAACAGGATAGGGTAAGTGACTTTACAGAGACAAGAGCAGGGTAAGCTAAAGAGGAAAAATCAGTAAATGCTGTGTATTGAAGGAAAGTTTAGTTGAGGGTAAGTGTAGAGTCAAGGGATAAAGTGATAGTGACAGTAGTAGGATAGCTGGGTGCTTTCAGTGAAGTACGGAGAAATAAAGTAGAGTAATGTTGGAAGAAAACGTTTAGTTATCTGACTTGTAATGTAATTATATTATAAGCCAGAGGAAAAAGCTTATAGAAGGAAGGACTGAAAGAGGGCGCCACCTAGTGGTCACAAAAATTATTCTTACATTAGTTGTATATGGGAGATGGAATAACCTGGGCTGTAGAGAGGATAAAGGTACAGTAGAAGGAGCTTATACTAATGGATAAAAGGAAGTTGGTTGCAAGGTTAGAAGGAGCTTATGCTAATGGACAAAAGGGTAAGTTGGTTACAGAAGGAATAGAGGAGATGTAGCTGCTGGCTGTCCTGGCTGGGAAGCGTGCTTTAGACCACCTGAAAGTAGTAGTTACAGACTTAAGCTTTGCAGCCAGTTATATTAGAACACATACTTTCTTGCTACCTTTACTGAAAAGGTACAGGGGTAAGAGGCAGTATGATGAGACAGCAGGAAGTTTAGAATGGGTCCTTAGTCGTCTGGCAGGTAGAATTATGTTTCCTAGTACAGGATAAGTAATTTGAGGTGCTGGGAACTTTGGGCAAAGAGTAAAAAAAAAAAAAAAAGCAGTCAAACGCTGGGGCCAGGACCACGCAGCAGCCAGGGGCAATTCTTGTTAATAAGATTTAACAAATTCTGATAGTCTTTCCTTTTTTTGAAACAGAATACTGGAGTTTATACAGTGTTTTCCGGACTGACTGGCAGTGTTGCTTTGCTATGGTAGATTCCTATTTACAGTCCATCGCAATTACATGTATAAGAACAACGGGTTAGCTATGTATGGATATGTTCCATTAAAAACCCATATACACTCTTCCCAAGTAAGTAGTGTAAACGGTCTTAACAGATCAGCGTTTAAGAAGTTATAGGCTGCACAAGCTTTTTTACTGTGCCACTGTTAAGTAGAGATCTCTCACAATATACCATTCCACTAGAAATATGTTTATTAGACAGTATAATGGCTTAGTAAGAAAATATGCTAGTTTTAGAAAGACCCCTTTGAGCTCGTTCCAGGTACGCACTGTAGGGGTATGGTGTACAGTTTAACTGTTCAGCACTAGTAAAGTAAATCGGCTAAAAACGCTCATTTAGTGTGCCGCTATTAGAGTAAGATTTCACACAATTTATCAGTCTAAACAATGCATACGTTATGAAGTAGAGTATGCTCCGTTTAAAATGCAAGGTAAGAGAAAACAGAAACCATGAACACCAATTTCCTAGTAATGTAAAAGCTGTCAGTGCTAGCGTTTAACCGCTGAGCATATCCTGGATAATTAGGATGCCATTAGCAGCTCCACTTGGGTATCGCATAAAATTAAGCAACGTTCCAGGTAATGTGAAAGCTATTTGTGATAGCGTATAACCGCTGAGCATTCCATGGACAATTTAGGACACCGATAGCAGCTCCACGTGGGTAACCCAATAATTAAGCAGTGTTCCAATAGCAGTAAGTGAGCGCAATATACGAATACAATCCTATGGAAATATACAAAACTTCTTCGGCTCTATGGCTAATATTAAACATTAGAAAGTCAGAATATAGTAGGTTTCTACTCACAGCAGTCGAAAACGCCGGGGCCAGGACCACGCAGCAGCCAGGGGCAATTCTTGGTAATAAGAGATGGCGCCACGAGGAGCTACCAAATTTATGGGACTCAAGAGGAAGGGGGCTAGGACAGGGAGGAGAGTAATTATAAAAGCAGGTAAAAAGGGAGGGGCTACCTCTATTGCAGTGTAATGAAGGCATGTAGACAGAAGTTAGGTAAAATCAAGTTAGAAAAGGAGTGGGGGGGAAAAGTAAAGGAGAGTAGAGACAGAGGGATGAGGGCCAGGAGAAAAGATATAGGTGGAGAAGGGAGATGAGATAAGTACTAAGCGGTTAACAAGAGCAGGGTAAGCTAAAGAGGAACAATCAGTAAATGCTGTGTATTGAAGGAAAGTTTAGTTGAGGGTAAGTGTAGGGTCAAGGGATAAAGTGATAGTGACAGTAGTAGGATAGCTGGGTGCTTTCAGTGAAGTGCGGAGAAATAAAGTAAAGTAATATTGGAAGAAAACGTTTAGTTATCAGACTTGTAATTATATTATAAGCCAGAGGAAAGAGCTTATAGAAGGATGGACTGAAAGAGGTCGCCACCTAGTGGTCACAAAAATTATTCTTACATTAGTTGTATATGGGAGATGGAATAACCTGGGATGTAGAGAGGATAAAGGTACAGTAGAAGGAGCTTATACTAATGGATAAAAGGAAGTTGGTTGCAAGGTTAGAAGGAGCTTATGCTAATGGACAAAAGGGTAAGCTGGTTACAGAAGGAATAGAGGAGATGTAGCTGCTGGTTGTCCTGGCTGGGAAGCGTGCTTTAGACCACCTGAAAGTAGTAGTTACAGACTTAAGCTTTGTAGCCAGTTATATTAGAACACATACTTTGCTACCTTTACTGAAAAGGTACAGGGGTAAGAGGCAATATGATGAGACAGCAGGAAGTTTAGAAGGGGTCCTTAGTCGTCTGGCAGGTAGAATTATGTTTCCTAGTACAGGATAAGTAATTTGAGGTGCTGGGAACTTTGGGCAAAGAGTAAAAAAAAAAAAAAAGCAGTCAAACGCTGGGGCCAGGACCACGCAGCAGCCAGGGGCAATTCTTGATAATAAGATTTAACAAATTCTGATAGTCTTTCCTTTTTTTGAAACAGAATACTGGAGTTTATACAGTGTTTTCCGGACTGACAGAGAATCAATTAGATTTCCTGATAGTCCAGGAAAAAAATAGATGGGTAGCAGCCCTACTCTGGCAGTTGCTCACAACTCCTCCCACTGCCTGTCTGTGAGGATGAAGAACCAATCACCTGGCAGGACCAAGACAGCCCTTCACACTCGCAGAACCCCTCCCACTTTTCTTGTGCCACAGCCAGAGAAAGGCCTCTTGTGATATTGCTGCTCTCAAACTGAGTTTTATCAGATGCAGAGCTCTGATAAGAAACTCCTTTAGGGTTTTATTTCCTCCATCTTTTTTCTTTCAGTGCTTTTGAATAATGTGTTCTGTTCCCTTGGCTGTTTTTTTCGGAGTATAAATTTTGTATATGCTTATCTTTTTGTTTTGACTAGCACAGTAAGGCCTGTTCATTAAAAGCTTTATTTGAAAATTTTTTGACAGTAAAACCTGCTGATATTGGATTTATTTTTCTTTTAGGTTATAATTATTTAAAGTGATTAAGTAGGATTACAGCAATTAAATGATTTATTTTGTTTAAATTGCAGTTTAGGCAGTATTTATAAATTAAACATTTATGACAAGAATTTTTCATCTACTTATTTATTTCTTGTCTAATTCTGTTTTAGGCAGTATCCATTTTGACTGAAACTAGCCCTTTTCATTTTACAATATTAGGGGACTTTTGCATGTGTATTCTGTGCTTGAAAGTGAACTGCGGTGGTGGCGCTGCGGTAGCGTTGTCGCCTCACAGTAAGACGTTGTCCTGTTCGATTCTCAGCTAAAGCGTCTTCTGTGTGGAGACATGCGTGAATGGGTGTACCTTCGTTGAAGGTTGTGCGTCAGGGCTGGCAACATGGCACGTAAAAATCTACTGCCAATCATTAGTGGACCAGAGTTCCACTGTGGCGACCGCTGTCCGGGAAAAGCCAAAAGACACAACATTCTGTGCTTGGAAGTGTGTTACATTTTATGCAGTACAATGTGTCATATAGTAACATCTGCATAAATAGATTTCCAATTGCTTTTCACACCATTTTATATCCCATTTCTTACATCAGTTTAGGATTTGTTTTTTGTCTAGTACTGTTTTAGGCTGTGTTCATTTATTTGGACTGAAACCATCCTTTTGTAAAAAAAAAAAGACATCAGTGGGGGTTGCATGTATTGGGCTTTGAAATGTTACTGAAAATACTGTAATTTTCTCAGTGCAGTTTTCAGAAGAGTATTCCCACAGAAATGGCTTTTATACTGTTATTTAGAGGGAGATTACTAGGATTTGTCCATCTTCTTACTTGGCTCACCATGCAGCCAGTATTTGGTATTGAGCTGGCTAATTTCTTGTCCCGACTTGATGGACTCCAACCCCAGCACCACCACCATCTTCCCTGTCTGCACCTAAAAAAATGAAAAGCTAAAGCAAAAAGTATGCCTCATCCTTTGACTTGTGACTCTGCAGTAGATTGTTTATGCAGGCTGTCGGACCACTCGCCTTCTGTTTCTTCCAGGTCCCAGCATGTATGGCACGAGGGTGAGACTTATCCTCTAGGGCTGTACTGTTGCTTGCTTTTGCCAGTATTGATACTTTTCCCACTAATGTAGTGTATGCCAAAAAGAGACAGAAGAACTTACTAGGTGGTGGTACAGCAGTCTTTTTTTTTTTTTTTACGTGAGATGATAGCTCTGGATAGAGACCCATTGTTCTAAGACTAAGGCGTGCATCCCCAGGTTATGAATAACGATGGCACTTTCAACCACTGATCAATCTAAGGATCCTCATTTTTGAAGGAGATTCTGTATCTGAGGAATCTGACCTGCCTGAGTTAGATCAGTCAGGCTCCACTGATAATAAAGGGGTGCAGGTACCCAAACGGATGTAATTTTCTTCTCAAATATTGAGTATATTTAGAGATGCATTCAACTAGGAGCTACCTATGGCTGCCTATGAGATTAACAGGATTTATGATGTCTTGGCTGAAGAGGCCCCAGACTTTGACACCTTTCCTCCATTAACCCCAGCACTGGAGGATGTCTTCAAGAAAGCTTGTGGCTCCTGTCTCTTTAATGAGTCTTTGCTAAAAAAGTGTTTAAGAAATTTGGGGTATGTTTCGCCTTGCCTGGCCTCCAAGACCCCTTGTCTGTGGACCCTGCTTTCATGTCCCACCGACTTTTGTTGATAAGCAGATCGTGACTTCTAACCCAGTCCTTCAAGATAAGCTAGGCAGGTAGCTGGAATCACAAGAGAATGAAGCTGGTGCAATTCAGCAGGGTAGCTTTTAAAGTGTTTAACTAATAGTGTTTTATGTTGAAGTTTGTGTTGAGGTGCATGTATAATTTGAATTTGCTGCATCACTGCCTGCAGGGGAAAAGGTCTGTGTTAAAGATATTGTCTCCATTGTTTCTTATGTGTCAAAGTAAGTCTTAAGAAGTACCTTGAGGGGAGCTGATACTATTTCTAGAAATGCATCATTGTCAGTGCTGATAGGAGGTGTGCTTGGTTTTTCTGTTGAGTTAAATGAGATTGTGAATGCTTCTCTTAAGTCTGGTTGTGTTTTGGTACATCAGTTAATCAGATCCTTAAACACTGGGGTGATAGAGAAAAATTGACATAAGGAGTATGGTATTCCCGCAGTTGTTGGAGCCACCATCTCTGTTCCCTGAGGTCCCATTTGCTGATGCCGCCTTTCTTCTGACAAAAGAGTTAAAGCAGTGGTGAGATCAATTGAGTGTCAGTCCAGGGCTTCCTTTCTGCCTTCCGGTGCCAGTACATTCTGTTCTGACAGATTTATCTGACTTTGCATGGGAATCTGTGTCTATAGAGATGCAAGTTTAATGCCACTTTGCAGCCCAAAGGTGCTCAGAAGCATATCAATATCAAGGAGATGTTGGCAGTGATTTACACCTTGAAAGTCCTTCATTACCTTTGGACTCTGGGTATGTTTCTAGTAGTTACAGAACACCACAGTGATTTGATACCTTAACAGACTGCAGGCATGAAGTCTTACCTTCTATCCTGGTTGGAAATGATAGACTAGGAGCAGGCTTTTCAGTGTTCTCTGACTGTTAAGATGTCGAACATGGCATCAGAACAGAACATTGTGGCAGACAGATTGAGCAGATCCTGGTTAGACCCGTACTAGTGGAAGCTCAAGGCAGTGGTGTTCCAGGGTCTAGTCCAAATGTGAGGAACACCTCATATAGTTTTATCTGCCTCCTTTTAAAACAGACAGCTGGAGAAATTCTGTTCCATACGTCCTTGCAGCCATGCTTGGAGGACAAATGCATTCTGATTTCTCCTGAACGAGAATGTTCCTGTATGAGTTTCCAGTCTTTCCACTGAGTGACAAGGTATTTCTGAAAGTTCAGAGACATGCCAAAGATTGTGGTGACCCCCTATTGGCCCAGGCAGTCTTGTTTCTCCTTGTTAATGGTATTGACCAAGAGCAATTACCACATATTTCCTCACACATTGCATTTGTTCACACAGTCTCTGGGGTGACTGATGTACCCCGATTTGGAGAAACTTCAGATGGCAGTCTGGATGATTCAGTCTTACCACTGTTTAGACACTTGTTTCATGAGGATGTGGCACATCTGTTAAAGGAGACCAGAAAACCTGCTACTTGAAAATCGTTTGTTTGCAGATGGATGAAGTTTTCTAAGTGGTGCCCAAATGGAAACACAGGATCCATTGTTTAATATCCCTTCTGGTCTTGAAATATTTGTATAAGCCGCTTTAGGATGGCTTATCGTACACCTCCATTAAGCTGCATTTAGCAGCCATCACTGCTTGTCCACCAGTGGATCCTCTTCTTTTTTTCTTCCCTTTTGGTTAAATAATCCATGAAAGAAGTATTACATATGCGTCCCCCCTTGCAAGCAAATTCCTGCTATGCGGGACCGAAAGTCTGTTTTGAAAAATTCACCTTACTGCATTTTGAATCAGTAGCTCACACTGATCTCAGGTTTTTAATGTGCAAAACTGTTTTGCTTATTGCTCTGACATCTGCAAAGCGAGTTTCTGATCTGCAAGGCTTCATGGTGGGACAACCTGATTTCCCACAGGGAAAGGGTCCGGAAAGGGTCCTGTTGCACACTTATACTTCATTCATGCAAAATGTGGTCTCAGATTCACTTTCAATTAGTCTGTTGATCTCCCTGTATTCTTTCCAAAACCTGATAAAAATGGAGAGAGGAGGATAACTCATACCTTGGGCATGCATAGGCAGCTGAGGTACTACCTTGTTAGAACAAAGTCCTTTAGGAAGACTTACTTTTCTGGGGAAAGAAACCTGTCTCTAAGTAATCCATTGCATGGTGGTTGTCCTCTAGTATTGTTTTATGTTACACCCAGCATGGAAAAGCAAATCCAAGCAAGGTAAAGGCACATTCCACTAGGGCCTTTTGTTCTTTTGGCATATTGGAAAGGAGTGGGTTCTAGAAGTATTCTAGAGACAGCAACGTAGACCTCTGTCCATTCCTTCAAGAAGTACCACAAACTGGATACATTTCTAGATCTAGAGCAGGCTTTGCGAGGACATTTCTTCAGGGGGCTCCTAAACCCTTATCCTTCCTTCTCCCAGGTTAAGTAAGCTTTGGGAATCTACCCATATGCCATTAGGGTAGTGTGTTTATTGAACATAGTAATGTTGTGTAAGTTTCACTTAACCTGCAACAGATGATGCCCTTATAATCACTGCTGCAGTATCCTTTACATTTGGGATTCCCTGCCATTGGAAGCCCGACATTCAGCCAGTATTCCAAAGCCTACTGTTGCTTTAAGGTACGATGAACATCGTACACATGCTCCTCACACAGCATAGGACATAAAGGTGACATCCGGATGTACTATTCTCAGAACTTCTTTGTCGCCAGTCCCAGTGTATTTCCCAAATGTCTGTCTGTTCGCCTACATCCGTTTATGACAGATTGAACACATTTTCATTCTCCATTGAACACCTACACCTTTTTTGTTGAAGTCTGAGCTATTGCAGATAAGTACCCCATTGGGGCTTTGTTTTTTCTTGGCTTTTTTTGTTGCGTTCGGGGTTAATGTCATCCAGAAAGGGTAAATTCCAGTGCAGGAGACAGATTCCCCATAAAGACCACCACGATAAATATCTTTTTTCCCTCGGAGCTTCTCATGACCATACGACCTGTTCAGTGTGTCAGGCTTTCATACCGAAAACCCTTTGCTGTAGGCTTTCTTCCCTTTCTTTGTATCTTGAGAACTAGCACCTTAAGCTTCTCACTAAAGAAACAATGGAAGGAACTTCCCACCCCGAGGGTCAGCTGTTGGGGAAGAAGGTGAAAAAATTAAGACCAGAATCTTCCACTGTCCAGCCTGTGCCAGGGGTTTCTCCAGAGGTCAGTGAGAATCTGGAGACTCGTCCAACTTTGTTGTCTGATTCCTGTGCCACAACACGGTTGGAGGCTGTTGAGGATCTGGCTTACAGCACGTCTGATGAGGCTTTGCAGGTATCCATTTCAGACGTTTGGGGGAAAATGGTTGATTATTTCCTAGGGGGCCTAGGGGTGTTCTATAGATTCTAGTTAAGGAAGAAGCTTCTACGGTTATTGAATGCCATCCTGGGTCAGAGCCTTCTAAGTCTTATAATGTGGACGTTCCTGTAAAAAAGAAACCACTAAACATGTTTCTCCAGCTTCTAGGGATCAACAGAGTGAGTGGCAGGCCTTTACTCAGGGTTTGTTTATGGCTTTAATGGCATTAAAACCTCCTCAGGGGGGTCTCTGTTCCAGCTTCCCATTGGTCCTCTACTCCTGTTAAAAGGCCCAGAGAACAGGATTCTTCTGCAGATGAGTCTGATTCTTATGAGTAATCCCTGGATTACTCTACCCGAATTTCTTCTCCTTTGGACTTGGGTCACAGGAGAAGGAATCTAGTAGTCCGGATACTCCTTCTGAGGAAATTTACTTTGGGGATACATTTTAGGATGAAGTAGACAAAATAAAACCAGCAGGACCACCACAGCTAAAAACATCAAGTTTAATAAAAGATGAGCGCTTCCGTGTTCTGAGGTGAACACTTCATCAGATCTAGGACCATAGTACAAACTGCAGACTTGTATACATAAATAATCACATAACAGAGCCAATAGAACAATTAACAAATCAATTTACATCCCACTAATGCAGGTTTTAAAGGGGTGAGCCATTCAGCACTAGATACTTATGAGCTTGCAACTTAAGTATCCATAGTAACTCAGCATGTTCAGTGCGTTTCACTGCGTCACCACCCCTGCTATCAGCAACTAACTTTTGCAAAATTTTAAAAATAAATATAAAATGTAAAGAACACAATAACATTTTTAATAAAGCAAATGATAGGGATGAATATAAACAGGCTTTAATATTAGAATATAATATGTTAAATAGTAATGTTAA
Source organism: Protopterus annectens (assembly GCF_019279795.1). Taxonomy (NCBI): domain Eukaryota; kingdom Metazoa; phylum Chordata; order Ceratodontiformes; family Protopteridae; genus Protopterus; species Protopterus annectens. Next base: position 539,095,045 of record NC_056733.1, read on the forward strand.
AAGGATTTTTTTAAAGGAATGGGAGAGATTTGTTTCCCTTTCAGACATAGAAAATTTGTCAAATATTCTACAAAAGGTGATTTATAAGAATTCCCAATGTATCAGAACTATTTTAGAAAATAAACAGAAAGGTAGTATTAATAGAGGTAGGAAGGGCACATACAAATGTGGCAATTGTACCCAGTCTACATACATTTTAAATTTAGAAAATTATTATTTGGAAAGTAGAAATAAGTGGATAAATAGTTCTGAATATTACAATTGTGAGGCTAAGGAAATAATATATTTGGCTATTTGTAAGACATGTGGGTACTTCTATGTCGGAAAGACAGAGAGGAGTTTAAAAAGAAGGATCTATGAACATATCTATGAAATTTCAGTGGGGAAAGAAACCAATGCCCTTTTAAGCATACTAAGACATGCTCAGATGCTAGTTTTGGGTTTATGGTTTTGGAAAATATTAAAAACGATATCGGGGGGGGGGGGTCCTTGGGAAGATAAGATGGAATTTAGAGTGTTATGGTGGCAAGTAACTCTGGAAGCTGATAACCCCCCTGGTTTAAATGACTATATTTCTATTAAACCATTATTAAAACTAAGGTCTGCTAAACTTTGATGGAATATGAATTGTGAAATAAAAACAGCCACTAGATGGCTTAGGTTCCTATCATTAAATGAATTCTTTGCACTTTACAAGTATTTTAAAATGTTTTTAATATTATTAAAATAATATTTATTGGGTTTTAGATGCAAAAAAAATGAAAGTTTAGTTGGTATAAAACTATGAATTGTTTTGATAAATGGTTTTAGATTGAAGCTTTGGAATAACTGATGTTTTTAAAGCATCTATTAACACCCCATAGGATAATTATCTAATTATTTAATTGTTTGTATTTAAATACTGGTCCTCCTGGGACAAGCTGGTCATCTGATGAAGTCTATGTAAAGAGACAAAAACGCTTGTTTGAACATTTAAGGCATTTATGGTGGTTTTACTGTGCTTTTTAGTGTCCGTATCCGTTTGTTGGTGGATTAATAAAGTTCTAACTGTGGATTGATTCCTCATCTCAGTTTCTGCATTTTTTTTGGAGTTATTGGTTTACTTGTGCAGTTTTTTCCACATTTACTTTGGTTAAAACTGAAATGAGCGTATACAGTCATTTCATGGAGGTAAATTTAAAAGACCAGTACATACGGTTCACCCTTGGTAAACTGCTGTTACATTACAAACTGTATATGAGCGATAGTACTGTCTGTAGCGGATTGGTAAGATGATATGGCTATATTCTTCTCTGTTTTCTTTCCACATGCTGAAAGCTTACAAATATAATTTTATTGTTATTTACAGAGTAAAATGGATGCAGACACAGAGGTGTATATACCGGGTGCAATAGGTGATGTGTATGAAAACCATTAAATCACAGAAAGGGAAGGATGTGTTATGTGTGGATGGATACTGTTTATTATTTGGAAAAGACACATGATAGTAAATTGTATTGGTGTTATGTACATAAGGCTCAGGATAGATGCAAAGGACGTTGTATAACCGAGATAACTCTAGATGGAAGCAAGTTATTGAAGTCCAATGGACATTTTTGTGCACCTGATATTATGAAAGTAGAAGAATGTAAGGTGCATGCTACTATTAAAAGAAGGGCAGAGTCCTCGGTTGAGGATCCATGTAAAATTGTGTCAGAACTACTAGCTGGTACTTCTACTTGTGTTGTGAACACCTTACCTAATACAGTAGCATTGAAACAGACAGTGAACAGGGTACGGCAAAAGAAACGTAAAAGCATGATGTTAAGTTGTCAATCTCACCTTCATTCTTGCTGGATGGGTTCGGACTTGGCTTATACCAAAGCTCGAGAGATATTTTTACCGGCTCGAGGTGACCCTGTATCCCACAATGCTAGGCGCTAACTACCCAGATCTCGTTTGCAGCTTATCTGCGAGGTTGCGTTTTTGCCGGCTCTCTGGTAAAATATTTTCAGAAACGTTTTTTCTAGTAAGGTTTTTCCATTTTATTTTCAGGGTTAGTGTACGTTTATTTCCCTTTTACCCTTTTAGAGTAACCCGCCTTATATAGTCCCCTTTTGGGTCTATTTTATATCCCCTTGGTCCTACCGTTCTCCTTATATTATCAGGCCTTCGGGCCAAGTTTGTGCTCTAGATTTGTTTTCAGTTAGATTGTCAGTTTAATTTTTTTTCCCCAGTCTATAATTATTTTAATCTTAGTCTTCGGTGTGGTGAAGTGACTGGACTAAGTTTCTGGTGTGTGTGTGTGTGTGTGTGTGTGTGTGTGTGTGTGTGTGTGTGTGTGTGACCACAAGATACCTGCAGGACTCTTGTTCTGTCTGCCATGCATTCAGTTCAAGAGTCCTGCAGGAACGCAGAAACAAGTTGATTTTGAGAGGCTTGTTGAAGCCCTAAGGTTCCCCGGCCAAGTCCTCGTTGGGCAAACCTTCTAAGCCCACTAAATCGTCGGCTCCGAGTACAGAGCCTCCGACCAGTGGCGCTACTTCTGCTTCTGCATCGGCTCCGGCTGGAGCCGAGGCTTCAAGAACTCAGTTGGCTTCGATAGTTACGTCGGAACCGTCTTCGAGTCGTAAGCGCTCCAGGTCCCCTTCTTTGGAGTCGGTCCATTCGGCTCCGAGATCTCCTTTGCTTTCGGAGCGCAGCCATCGGTCCCATTCCTCTCGGTCTTCCAGGCTTTCGGACCATGACCTCGAGAGGGTGGTTAGCAGACTCCTTAAGTCGCAGGCACTGACCCAGATGCTTCATAGTCCTTTTCAACAGACAGTGGCTATCCCCATTCCATCGTCGATTCCTCCTCCGACTCTTCCTCTGAGTTCGAAGCCGGAGTTTGTGGGAGCCGGGACCATCAACGTGTCGGAGCCGATACCACTCATTTCGGCTCCATCTGCTCCGATTTGTTCTATGGTGCCATCCTTGGAGGGATCCAGGCGCCGTGACTCTTTCGGCTCCGAGGGGGCAAGTGGCATCGGACCCTTGTCCGACCCCGTTCTCCCTCTCGGAGCCTCGGCGCAGGTGAGTTCGGCACCGACATTGGCCTCTGAGCCATCCCTCTCGGTGCCGGGAGGGGTCCTTATCTCTTCGGAATGGGGACCTTCTTCCCTGCCTGATAGGAGTGCTTTCGAGGTCATGAGGAGTGTGCTGGCCCCTGTGCCTGCTCCTCGGTCGGCTCCCTCAGTTCCTCCCACTGTAGTGCCTGCTACGTTCTCTACCCATCCTCTCGACCCTGACCGCAGAGATCCTGCACCTCAGGGGCCCCCATTGGGAGCATCCTCCTCTTCTGAGGCCTCCCCTGATCCGTCAGGGGAGCCCCCTCGGAAGAGGAAATGTAAGAGGAAGCATGTGGACTCCCCTGAGTCCGTCACATCTGATACCGACTTAGATGAGTCGGAAGGGTCCCCACGATCCCCCTCTGAGGATATCTCCTTTTATGACATCCTTGAGATCCTCAAGCAGAGGGGGAACTGGTCTACCCTCAATCCTTCCGAGGACGAGTCGGTTTACCTAGAGGCGTTTGGTTCTCGCCCTTCCACCTCCTGGGTGACTCTGCCCTTTGACCCCCCTTATGGAAGTGGTGGCCAGGAAGGCATGGACGGCCCCTGACTCGATGGAACCTACCCTGCGGAGGCCTTCAAAATTTATCACAGCCCCTTCTGATAAACAGTTTTTGACCAAGGGTGTCCCTGTTGATGCCATGGTGGTGGCAGCAGCCACTAAGAAGGAACTGGCTGATCCTTCAGTACCTATCCATCCTCCATCCTCCTAATAAGGAATCTAGGACCATGGATAGGTACGGCAAGCGGATGTTTTCTTCAGCGACCATTACCATGCGGTCGCTGAATTACTTATGTCATTTCACCCGCCTTCAAAGAGACTTGCTCAAAGAAATGGGTGATACTCTACAGGATCCAACAGCTGCGGGGTCTCAGGACAAAATCAACTCCCAGCTGGCAACCCTAAATTCGATTGTTAACTCCTCCATGCGGCTTATTTCTTATGCGGCCGATGGGGCGAGTAGGGCTGCAGGCACAGGCGTGGCCTTAAGACGTCACACCTGGATGCGACTTTGTATCTTTGCTGACCCCTTTAAGGTGTCCTTCACCAACTCTCCCTTTGATGGTTCGGCGTTGTTTGGACCTCAGGTGAAGGATACTTTGACCAGATGCGAACAAGAAGGCAAGACTCTCTCTGCCGTGGGAGTTCATTTTTCCACCCCATCTAGACCATACCCTAAAGGTCAGAAAGGTGGAAAAATGTGGTTCCACAAACCACAGGGAGTTGCGCCGGACACACGAGGTGAGTTCTCCTCTAGAGGCAGGGGAGGGAACAATAACAGACGCCGCCCCAAGGGCAGTGGGGGTCCGCAGAATCAGGGTAGCAGAGAAGCTGTCTCTGGCCAACCCTTCCAGCATCCCTGAGAAGCTGCCCGACTGTCCGCCTTCGGAGGCAGTCAAGGGAAGATTATCACTGTACCCAAAAGCCTGGCTTTCCCTCACCAAAGACAGATGGGTACGGTCGATTATATCCGAGGGTTACGAAATTCCCTTTGTCCACACCCCAAAACAGCCAAAAAGGCCCTTTCCAGATGTTCCACCCGGTCTAAGGGAACAAGCAGTATTAGAAATCTCAAAACTGCTAAGAAAAAGGGCCATCCAACCAGTCCCAGCAGACCAGCAAGGATCCAGAATCTACTCCCAAGTTCTTTTTGGTACCAAAAAAGACAGGGGACTGGAGACCAATTTTGGATCTCAGCAGACTGAACAAGTCTGTTCAAAGAAAGAAGTTCCGGATGGTCACGCTACAGTCCATTCTACCCTTTTTGGGCCAGGACCATTGGATGTGCTCTATAGACCTTCAGGATGCGTACTACCACATCAAGATGCACAGGCGCTCCAGGAGGTTTCTCCACTTCCGGCTGGGGGCCAGTCACTACCAATTCAGGGCCCTGCCCTTTGGTCTCACTACAGCCCCCCGAGTGTTCACTAAATGCATGGCAGTGGTTACGGCTCATCTGAGGCGTCAAGGATTCCAGGTGTTTCCATATCTGGATGACTGGCTCCTTACCACCACCACCAGGCATCAACTTATTCAGTCCAGAGATTACACTATTCAGATTTGCGAAGAGCTAGGTATCTCCATAAATTTCGAAAAGTCTGCTTTGTCAGATTACCTTCATAGGCACCATATTAGACACAGTCGAACTATCTGCAAAACTAACGGCACAAAGAGTCTCAGATATTCGTGAACATGTTCAAATCCTTCTTCAGAACAACAAAATCCAGGCCAAGTTTGTACTGAAGACTCTAGGTCTCATGGCGGCTGCCATTACGTTACTTCCCTTAGCTTGCTTCCACATGCGACTCCTTCAGTGGATGATCTTCTCTCAGTGGTCTTTCCAGCAGCTCCCGATGTCGCACAACATTTTAATAACCCAGTCATGCAAGAAACACTTGTCTTGGTGGATGGTCTCCCTTCAAGTGATTCAGGGCAGACCCTTTGTTCCCCCCCGCCGGTTGCTACAGTGACAACGGATGCCTCCCTGATCGGCTGGGGGGGGGGGGGCATTTTCAGGGCAGGACGGTCCAGGGCACTTGGCAACTTTTCGAGTGCCACCTGCACATAAATGTCCTAGAGATGAGAGCAGTACTTTTAGCGTTGCAAGCCCTTCAGGACTCTCTTCCCATCGGGACGATTGCAGTTCAGACAGACAATATGTCCGTAGTGTGGTACATCAACAAGCAGGGCGGAACCAAGTCCTATCCCTTATGTCGAGAAGCACTCAGACTTTGGCAGTGGGCGATCTCCTCTCAGCAGTTTCTGATAGCAACGCATATCCCCGGGAAGTCCAACGTCATAGTGGACAGGCTGAGCAGAGCCATTCTCATGCCGCACGAGTGGTCTCTCAAGCAGTCAGTAGTGGAGAAAATTTTCGGAAAATGGGGTCAGCCTTGCTGCGATCTTTTCGCAACACCCCAGAACAGCAAGTGCCACGAATTTTTCACTCTCTTCCCGGCCACCCCCCAGAGATGCTCTAGTCCACGATTGGCCCTGGGGTCTCCTGTACGCATTTCCCCCTTTTCCATTAATCACTCAGTTGATTCAGAAAGCTACCACCTTGAGATCCACAATGATCCTCATTGCTCAGTACTGGCCTTGACAAATCTGGTTTCCGTTCCTGCATCGTTACCTCTTGGAGCAGCCCTGGCATCTGGACCCAGTACCAGATCTCTTGACCCATCAGTCGGGCAAGCTGCACCAATCCCTCCCTTCTCTCAACCTCACAGCTTGGTTGCTCCACTTCCAACCTTAGCCAGGCTTCCCTTTATCTCCCATTCGGTGCGTGACATCATTTTAGCTTCTCACAAATCTTCTACCAGGAGGATTTATGCCAGCAAATGGAAACGTTTTTCCTTCTGGGCAAAATCTAGGAACATAGACCCATTCGTGGCTCCTATCCAATCGGTCTTGGATTTTTTGGCCAAACTTTTTCAATCAGGATCTTCTTCGTCCACTATCAGAGTCCAGTTAGCAGCCATTTCAAATTTTCATGTTGGCCTGTCAGACTCCTCTATTATGTCTCTCAAACTTTGTAAAGCCTTCCTTAAAGGTATATTTTACTTAATCCCCCGGTCAGACATCCCCCACCGCAGTGGGATTTGAATCTATTTTTAACCTCCTTGATTCTCCCTCCCTTTGAACCTGCGGCTTCCTGTTCTTTGAAGTTACTTTCATGGGAAACTTTGTTTCTAGTGGCCATAACCTCTGCGAGGAGAGTCTCAGAACTTCACGCCCTTTGCGTTCGTCCTCCTTATCTGGTTTTCCATAAAGATAGAGTGTCCCTAAGAACTAACCCCTCTTTTTTACCCAAGATATCTTCTGAGGCAAATCTAAACCAGACTATCGATCTCCCAGTTTTCTTCCCTAATTACTCCAACAGAGCGGAACAAAAGTTGCATTTCTTGGATGTTCATCGCCAACTCCGTTACTACCTGGATAGAACCAAGCAAATTAGGAAATCTGAGCAGCTTTTCCTATCTTATGCTGAAGGGAAGAAAGGCCTTCCAGTTTCCAAAGTAACCCTTTCTAGATGGTTGGCCTCTGTCATCACTTTCATCTATGAACTGAGGCGTCAAGAGCTTCCTTCAAGACCTAGAGCCCATTCGACTAGAGCCTTAGCTACGTCGATAGCCTTTCAGGACAGGTTGCATTTAGATACAGTTTGTGCGGCAGCCACATGGGCCTCTCCCCATACCTTTATTTCTCATTACAAATTGGACACGGCCTCCAGAAGCCAAGCTAACTTTGGTTCCACCGTCCTCAAGAGTCTGTTCCGATGAGCCACCCAGGGTTGAGGTGCTAGGGATGCGGTCCCATCCAGCAAGAATTAAGGCGAGATTGATAACTTAACATTGAGAAGTTATGTACCTACCATAACGTTCCATGTTAGTTGTCTTCTTCTCGCCTTCTTTCTTGCGTCCCGCCCTCCAACCCCCTAGCTTGGACAGACTGATAGGATCCTACAGGGCCTTCTTTTTTGCCCAGTATGGTCTCCAGTGGTTATCCTTTTCTTGGCATGGCTATCTATATGGGTATGACTCTCTCTCCTTTGTTCTGGGGACAGAACTGCTATAGTGTTAGCTATCAAACGAGATTTGGGTAGTTAGCGCCTAGCATTGTGCGATACATGGTTATCTCGAGACAGTAAAAATAGCTCTCGAGCTTTGGTATAAGCCGAGTCGGAGCCGAGGATCGGCTCCGAACCCATCCAGCAAGAAAGAAGGCGAGAAGAAGACAACTAACATGGAACGTTATGGTAGGTACATAACTTCTCATTCAATGACATCCAGGCACTGAAGGATATGAGACCTGAGCATTTGTTGATAAAAAACGGTGATTTATTGTTGAACATAGGTTCATAGGTAGGTACTAGGCTATTGCCCCTAGGGCCTATATAAGCCTAGCCGAACGGTATCCTGGCTTTTGCCACCCAAGAAAATTATTTTCCTGTGCCCCTGTCAAGCAGAGCCACAGAAGTGATCCCTGGGGTGACTTTCCTATCTCCCATCCAGTCATCAAGATTTTTCATGAAGAGTGCTAATGAGGAGCTTTGTTTGATATAGATAGGTAGTTTGTCCTAGAGTATGGGAAGTCTCTGGGACAGGAATCTATCCCTCCAGCATGTTCTGTTTGTTGTGGTGACAAGGTTTAGGTCCCTAGAGTGTGTAGCTCGGACGGATTGGGATTTTTTTACATGGAGCATGTCCAACATTTCTGGGTTTGACTTAGCTTTGTATGTTAGGCAGAG
>NC_056733.1:539120885-539123385 GCF_019279795.1 Protopterus annectens
GTGGTGACTAGTTGTTCCATAGCATTTGAGTTTATAAATTCCAGGAACCTTTGGGCTAAGGTGCTGGGGCTTGAGTAATGCTCCCATTCTATGTTTGGGTAGTTGAAGTCGCCCAATATAATGGTGTTCGGAGAGATCTTCATGTTCTCCAATGTTTTCAGGAAAGCCGAGTGGGATTCCTGACTTTGAGAGGGTGGTCTGTAGGATGCTATAAACTGAAAAGCAGTCTTGCCCACTGTCAGTTCCACATGGATGGTCTCCAATACTTCGTGCAATGCCACTAACCTGGAGGTGTGTGGATATCCTTGATAAATATGAAAACTCCCCCGCCATTTGTGGTTCGGTCCGGGTTTTGGGGCCGAAAAGCATGATATGAGGTATAACCTGGTAGTGCTGGGGTGCTCTCTGGAGCCTTGAACCAGGTTTCTGTCACTGCACAGATATCGATGTTCTCCATACTGAGGAGAGCTTTGAGTGCGTGCATCTTGAGGTTAAGACTTCTGGAGTTTAACAGCATTACCCTTAGTTTCTTGTTCCTTGTGCTGTCTATGGAGGTGGGTTTGACTTTTGAGCCTTGCCTAAAAAAGGCACTATGGGGGTGGCAAGAGCCTTTGCCAATATCCGAAAGCCCAGGGGTGACAGGTGCAAGCCGTCCCCAGCAAAGCAACGTGGCTTGTCGAGCATGTCATCCCAGGCTGACAGACACTGGATCCCCTTTGAATGACACCAACATTTTAGCCAGTTTGTTAAAATCGATCATTTTGCCTTTGTACTGCATCATTCTAGGTGAGGGTAAGATGCTGCTCAAGTTCAGGGTAATACCGGCGCTACATGATCAGAGAGCTCCTCTATTTCTCTCTTCATGTAGTCAAGGGAGGTACATCTCAGGTCATTCACGCCAGCATGTACAATGACTGAGTCATATTTGTATTTGCTTTGGAGTGACCTGAGTGCTTGCGTTATGTGGTTGGATCCTAGCGCCCGACAGGCAGCTCACTGTGACCTTCTCTTTATTCAGCCTAGTGAATAGGACGTCAGTATGTCTGACAATAGAGTCACCTATTACAGGAGTATCAGGTGTGTTATTCAGCCTTAAGGGCTGTGACTGCTTGGCACACTGACTTTGTGTGCTGTGTGTTGTATGTGTTTTGTTTTGGGGTAGCGTTTGCTTGGATGTCTGCTTTGGAGGTCTCTGTTGCTTAGGTAGATTTTTATTTAGAGCCTCCGAGTATGTTTTTGTGTTTTTATGTGTTTGGTTCACTGTTGTGGTGGGATTATGTGATACTGGAATTGTGTTGTGTGAGGTTACCTTCTCCTCCTGACTGGTTACACCAGTTTTGAGATGAGAGAGCTCAGCCTCCAGTTTGGCTATATGGTTGCATCTCTCACATATATTTGAACCTGTTTGGAGGAGGAGAGGGTTGTCCGTGTACATGAGACAGTTGTAGCATTGCCTCAAAATTCCCAGATTCACCAGCTGGACTGGAGAGGAAACCATTGACTGACCTTTGGACATGCTAGAGTAATATAGGGAACTGAATTAAAACGGACCAGTAGGGGACAAGGTAATCGTAGAGAGTATAAGAGTAAGTAGTGCTTATGGTTTATTAGTGCTAACTTGTAAGATTACTTATTTGGACCAGTGAGGGGCCTTAGAATGAGAATATGGTGTTTAATTTGAGAGATAGAGCAGTTCTAAGGGAAAACGTGAAGAGCAGAGTTTGTGGAGGCAGGAATAGTTTAAACCCAATTAGGCGGCGCTGCCCGATGTTGCGCTCTGCGTAAAACCGCGCAAAAGAGGGTTTTAAGAGAGGGAGATCAAGGAGTTTGGAATTGACCCAAAATGGCCAATAAAATTACAGTTTCAAGGCAGTAGCCACCCCCACAGGGGCAGGCAGGCTGCTCAATGTTTATCACTGCCACTGATGAACACAGAGACTTCCCTTTAGCCCAAGCAAACAATGGCCTCCAAGAAACTTACAAACAGTTGAGAACAGCAAATCTGTAACTGAACATTTTTAAATCTCAGAAAACTGAGAAAAAAAGCAAGATTTTTTTGTTTTTTTTAAGGAAAGCAGAGGTTCACAAGTATCAACAAGTCAGAACAGTGCAGTAAATGACCCCACACTTGAGTGCTAGGCCAGAGACAGATAAAATGCAAGTTTTAAGAAAAAAACGATTTTAAAAATAAATGCATGCAGGAAATTCAGTAATCAGCTCCAGGTTGTGTTCTAAATACAGTTACCAACACAGAAATCAAGTTTAAAAAGCCAGAAAATGCTCAAAAGTAGGCAGCAATGCAGAAAAACTTAACAAATAATCTGAAGCAAAATACTTAAAATCTCAAAAGTGGCTCCTTTCTTCTCTCAGTGTTTTCTCCCCTTGGTGGGTGCTTCACCAATAGCCAACAAGTCCGAAAAGACCTATATGTGTGTGTATTATATATTTGTGTGTGTGCATTATATATGTGTGTGCATTTATATATATATATATATATATA
>NC_056733.1:539135885-539138385 GCF_019279795.1 Protopterus annectens
GCAGTCATCTGCAAACTTTGTCAGCCATAACCCTCCTGTGTTTGCTTGTACTTGGAAAAGTAGATGCCAAACAAGAGTGGGCCCAGGACTGAGCCCTGTGGGACACCACTTGTGACAGGCTTTGAGTCTGACATGGCGCCAGCAACTCTGACCCTGTGGGTTCTGTCACTCAGCCAGTTTGCAACCCATCTTGTGATGTATGGGTTGACATTTAAGCTGATGAGTTTTTCAATGATACCCGAGTGGGGTATTGTATCGAAGGCCTTAGCCAGATCGAGGTAGGCTGTATGGACTGCCTTTCCCTCATCAATGGCTTTGGTGACTGTTTCAAAAAGTCAACCAAGTTTAAAAGGCATGATCTGCCTTTGACAAAGCCAAACTGGGTTGGATCCAAAGTCTGCAAATTCCCTATGTCTTTATTTATGAGGTCCATTATGATCCTCTCCATGGCTTTGCAGATAAGGCTTGTCAAGCTAATGGGCCGGTAATTTCCAGGGTCGGTGGAGGCACCGCCTTTGTGAAGTGGTACCACAGTTGCAGTGCGCCACTCGCTGGGTACGTATCCAGAGGTAAGACTTTGATTAAACAGCTGTCCTAGCTGTGGGTTTAATTCCTCATTGAGTTCATGGAGCACACAGCCGGGGACACCATCAGGTCCCATGGATGCTGTGTTTTTGCTTTGGAGAGAGCAGTTCTCACTTGGGCTGGAGATGTTTGGGGGCTGCAATCGTTTGGTATAGATATCTCTCCTTTTGGGGGAGAAGTTTGCACTGAACCTGTCAGCCAGTATGTTGGCAATGTCTGTAGGATCAGTAATCTTCACATCATTTTGAACTAGCTCTGAGCATATCTGGGAGTTTCCTCCCAGGTTTCTAACATAGCTAAAGAAGGCCTTATGATTGTCTTTTGAGTCTTTAGCTATTTTTCTCTCGAAATTTGCTTTGGATGATTTTATGACAGCTCTTAGTTTTTACTTATAGTGATCAAGGGTGTCTTACCTTTTAAGGATTTTGCTCTATCTTGTAGTAGCTTCCTCCTTTTGTTGTAGAGTTTGTTTATGGCTGGGGTCCACCAGACTGGACGCTTGCCTTTGGTACAAAGAGTCTTTGTTTTGCTTGGGATTGCCTTATCCATGCAGTCCTGCAGGTGCTGGTAGAAGGCATTTGTAAGTGATTCAGCGGCTTGAGTACTGTTTTCCGCTCGGGGCCTTAAAGGGGGCCACACTAGTCTTTAGAAGTGGGGAGTCGGCTTTTGCGAGGTTCTTTACTGTGGTCTTTTTATTTCAGGTGGGGTGGGATGAGGACCTCCAGCGAGATTAGTTTGTGGTCTGATCTCACCAGTGAGGGGTACACCTCCGGTGTTGAACATTGTGCTCCCATGTTCGTGATGATGAGATCAAGTATGTTATCTCCTCTTGTGGGGATGGTGACTAGTTGTTCCATGCCATTTGAGTTTATGAATTCCAGGAACTTTTGGGCTAGGGTGTTTGGGCTTGAGTAGTGTTCCCAGTCTATATTAGGGTAATTGAAGTCACCTAGTATGATGGTGTTTGGTGATACATTTATCGCCTCTAGTGTTTTCAGGAAGGCCATGTGAGGTTCCTGAGTTTGTGAGGGTGGCCTGTAACGTGCTACAATTTGCAGAGCAGTCTTGCCTATGGTTAATTGCACCTGGATGGTCTCCGATGCATCGTGCGTTGCCACCAGTCTTGAGGTGTGGGTGTCCTTGATGAATATGGATACCCCCCCCTCCTTTCTTGGTATTGTCCGGATTTTGGGGCCGGAACGCATGATATGAGGTAAAACCTGATAGCGCTGGGGTGCTCTCAGGAGCCTTGAACCAGGTTTCTGTCACAGCACAGACATCGATGTTCTCCATACTGAGAAGGGCCTCGAGTGCGTGCATTTTGAGATTTAGACTTCTGGCATTGAGCAGCATTACCCTTAGTTTTTCCTTTTTGTGTTCTAGGGTGGTAGGTTTAGAATTTGAGCCTTGCCTAAAAAGGCACTATGGGGGTGGCAAGAGCCTTTGCCAATATCCGGAATCCCAGGGTTACAGGTGCAAGCCGTCCCTTGCGAGCAGCGTGGCTTGTCCAGCATGCCATCCCAGGCAGACAGACACTGGATCCCCTTTGAATGACACCAGTGTTTAAGCCAATTGTTAAAGCTGATCATCTTATCTCTGTATTGTGGCATCATTCTTGGTGAAGGTAGGATACTGCTCAAGGTCAGGGTCATACCTGCCTGGGCTACATAATCAGAGAGCTCCTCAATGTCTCTTTTCATGTAGTCCAAGGAGGTACGTCTCAGGTCGTTTACACCAGCGTGGACAATGACTGAGTCATATTTGTACCTGCTGTTGAGAGACCTGAGTGCTTGCGTTATGTGGCGGATTCTAGCGCCCGACAGGCAGCTTACTGTGACCTTCTCCTTACTCAGTCTGGTGAGCGGACGCCAGTGTGTCTGACTATGGAGTCACCAATGACTAGTGTGTCTGGCAT